>NC_135501.1:190272486-190276389 GCF_052857255.1 Amblyomma americanum | reverse complement strand
CACACGCTAATTCATTGTCTCTCGGGCCTGCGTGCCGGGGGCGGGGAGAAACGTCTTTTCTTATGGAAATAAAAGTTGTTCAATCAATCAAAGAAGAAAATTGGAAGCTGGCCCACCCATAAATATTCCAAAAGGCCCGAAAATTTCGGAATTAAACCAATCCCAGAAAATGAATTAAAGCGCATTAGTGGGGCGGATTAATGTGGATCAGTAGATTGATTAGTGGGGGCTATAGTGAGTGGATTAAGGCGGAAGAAAGGACGAGTTAGTATAATCACATATGATAATCCAATGGAAAATACTCGAACATTCTACGTCTCATATTTTCAAATTTGGCGAGGCTGATATGACGTCGCGACCCTCGCAAGTCGCCAGTACATCTCCGAAAGTGATCGATTTTAGGAGTATAGAACGCGATATGAGCAGTCATCGTTTCTGTAAAAGGCACTGTCGAACTGTAGGTACTGGAATAGTACTAGGCTTGAATCCTCGCTAGTCGCCGGTACATTGCCGAAAGTGATCGATTTTAGGAGTATAGAAGGCGATATGAGTAGTCATCGTATCTGTAAAAGGCACTGTCGAACTGTAGATACTGGAATAGCGCTAGACTTGAATCAAACAGGCATTATCAAGGTCGATCATATATACGCGATAAAGTTCTGCACATATGCATCACCAAGCACCAAACACTGCTCATTTAAAATATGGTCCACGAAACAGTGCAAAAAAAAAAAAAAACACGGACGAGGAAAAGTACACAGTGACACGAGCGCCCCTGTCGTCCTATTTTTCTCTATACGCCAGAATCTTTTCTGCGCTGTTTTGTCGATCATGAACTACCAACAAGCGCGGATATCTGTCTTAGTAAAATATGACGAAAGGAAAGTGTGCTAAAGCTATTAAATAGCACCATTCGACTAGCATAGGTCACCGTTCGCGACACGCCCCCTAACTGTAACCGTGGGAAGTAACCGCGACTCACCGCCGCGGTTAAGCCGGAGAACGGCACGGGGTTTACTGCCGCATGGCTGACTCGGCTATGCCGCCTAGCGTTCGCCCATGCCGACGCACCTAAAATTCGATGCACGCAAAAAAAAAAGAGAAGATTAATGAGCTAGTCAGGTGGAATTAATCTGAATTTCAGAATCACGGGAACACGTCGCAAGTCCCGCCTCACTGCCATGGAGCAGCCGTTCTGATCCATCGTGTTCTATTCACAAACTTGCGCTTTCCCAGCCGCTCGGGGCGTCGCCCAAAGGCAGGATCAAGCACAACCCGCTTTTGCGGCACGCCTCCAGTAGGGAGCGCTAGCAGCGCAGTGGTGCCGTCCAGGGGCCGTGTTCAGTAACGACTCCTTTCCCCATGCATTCATTTCATTGCCTCCATGCGTGTTTGATCCGCCGTGCGTATCATACTGGAACCGCCGAGGGAGTTTGTTTCCTGGCTATCAGCCATGACATCAGCCGTTCTAGCTGCCTGTGAAATGTGTACGAACGAATCGACTAGGAAAAGAATCGTTAAGAAAAGTTGCCATGCAGATGGATGAGAAGAAACGAAGTATGGAGTGTCTTGCTGCGTCTTAAAAACACCTTTCGACTAATACTCCGTTAAAATTGCGCGCGGCAACACACCTTGATACGATAATTTCCCGTAAAGAGTTTTTGCGGCTGCTTATTTCCCTCGATGCGGAGGAGCAGGCCCGATAATGATCCCTCAGGCCGACCTCTCTTCATTTGTACCCCTTTTACTCCTTTTTTTTACTCCCATATAGGCTTTTTCATATTTAGAGTGCACCTCTCTCTCTCTCCTGTAAGAATCCACATGAATGACTGCACGCAAGCTCAAGCTTATACCCAAGTACACAAAAATTACTGTGTTACTGTAAAAAGAGTGAAAAATAGTGTCCCTGCCCGTGCCACTAGACTCCGTTTCATACATCATGTGCAACGCTGTGAAAGGTACGGAAGAAGTCCGGACAGGAAAATAAAGGGAAGCGTGTTACTCCGCGCTTGTTTTGTGCCAGAGTGGTCTAAGGCACGAGAAAGGTACAACGTGACGTCAACAGTAAGAGTCTATTTGATCAAGTTCATGACAAATGTGACATGTAGTATAAGCCTGAAGACAAAGGATTCACTACGTTTCGCTTACCACAAGGAACGCACTACTTTTTGGTCGCGGATGCAGGCAGCGCAAACAAGTGCGCTAGCTTTGACAGCGTTGCACCTGATGTATGAAACGGAGTTTAAGTATAACGGGCTTACCCAAGTATAAAGCAGCAGATACAGAAGGAGATGCTGAGAAGCTTTCTAGCTAAGTTCTTTCTTTTGTTGTTGCATGTTTTTTTGATGGCACTATCCCTATAAGGTACTCTGCGAGCCGGTAAACGGCTTCGTGGTATAAATGAAACTTCCCGCTTTCGCTTACTGGTCAACGAAAATCTTACCCGGTGAGCCTGAAGTTTAGGCGCTTCACAAAATGTACAGTTTTGGTCAAAAGTCTTTGTACCGCATAATTTACTTTTGAGCCGCGTAGAGGAGTACTTACGGTACCCCTAAAGACAAAAACGTCAAGATACGTGAGGTAGAGGGTATACCAATGGTTCCTACAGAGCTTTATATTGGTAGAGGTGCCGTAATGTGCATCCCCTTGCACAGCTAGAAAGAAGGGTGTGTGGCCTGAGGTCTTTCGACCAAGACTGTACCTGTGTGATCAGGGGATCGAGGTTGCTGCGGAGTTTTGCGGTGGGCGGCTCAGCTGTCACTATGATCACTTCCTCACTATCCCTCAACCTATTGTTCTTTCGTCTATGGGTGTATGAATATACGAAATTTTCGAATAGCGGGTCGAAGATCCTCCTGCTCGATTCGCTGAATGAATGAAACAGTCCTCGTTAAAACCATTCGAAACTAAACGAATATGGTTTAAAGCTTTCGAATAGGTTTCGTATCTAATAGGAACAACGTTAAATTAAGACACGCCACACTTATATTTAACGTCGCTGTTCCTTCGTGTAGTGGTGCTATAAGATTATACAAGCCTCCGAGATTGGTTGCGCGGCAGGGTTCAGGCAGGTATTGAAACTCTCCCTTGAGCCCCGATCTCGGAGGACATTAATCATCAATCTCTTCAATCTCACCTCCTGACATGTAGCGCAAATTTATTCGCTGCTCCCATGAGTACCACAACGTATTTTTCTTATGTGCATGACATGATGATTATAGACTTAATATATTGTCATCGTGTTGCACGGCGCTTAAAGAAATACAGACGCAAAATTTCGAACGCGAACAAACGATGTGATTTGTTTCATGGGCATTAGGAGATGCCTTCTAGCAAGTTTCAGTTGCAAGCATTAAGTACAACATAATTTAATATGATTTTGAATGTTGTCCAAGAGGCCGCTTGGCAGTTACAGCTGCATACAGTGACGTCAGGGTTCAGTGGCTCCAACTGTTTTGACGTCACCGAACCCAGTGGTTGTTCACAGGAACAACAACTGTTTGCCGGTGACGCCAACGTCATTAGGAATGTGATAGTCCAGGTTGGCCTGCTGACCGTGACGTCAAGGTACTATCCAGAGATGGTGCCGCCCGCGACCAAAACTATCTGTATAAAATCTTTTGTAAATCATTATTCACACTGCGCAGTATTGTTTTGGACTCATTTTTATGATCACTAGGCCCGCAGGAAACATCAAGACAAAAAAAAAACGGTTGCCCAAAAACTTTGTGTCGATACCCCTTTAATGGATATCGCAGTTCGGTCTTTTGACAGCTGCAACTATAATTGAATGCAGTATAGCGTAATACTGCCGGGCCACCACTACAACATCGCTCCTTAGCACGAATACTCGTTTCGGTCTGCACGAGCATTCAGAGAAATATCGAATATTGGCACGAATAT
>NC_135501.1:190167486-190267486 GCF_052857255.1 Amblyomma americanum | reverse complement strand
TGGATAATGTTTGTATAAACTCGAGACCATACCACAGGCTCCACACCGTGTGGAGCCCAGCATAGGATATGTGCAACTGCATGCGTGCGTGCTAATCAATCTTCTATTATGGGATCAGTCATCTATTGGATCAACCAATACATATCGGCTTAGCATGACTACATGTCTATTGCCGAAATCACCTATTTTCGCATATCAACAACTGACACAGCTCGGTTCCGTGCTGCTAACGTCCATCAAAGCATTTCCCCAAAAATCTTCTTTCTTGCGTACTGTAAGCTTCACTGCGTACGCCTACCATTCATTCATCGTCATTATCATCCTCCTCCTTCGTTTACTTCCTCCGTTTCCCCAGCGCTTAGTGTCAGGCCGACCTCTTCAATTAATCGCCAGTAGACATTTCATACACATTTTAATCAGTAAGGTTTCCCTCTCTCTCTTAATAACCCCTCTCCTCAGCATCTTCTGTATCCAAGATTCCAATCCTTCGCACGTTTTCAAAGCAACCGCATGTTTAATAATAATTGGTTTTTTGGGGAAAGGAAATGGCGCAGTATCTGTCTCATATATCGTTGGACACCTGAACCGCGCCGTAAGGGAAGGGATATAGGAGGGAGTGAAAGAAGAAAGGAAGAAGAGGTGCCGTAGTGGAGGGCACAGCACACGGGCGCCTTAGCGTTTTGCCTCCATAAAAACGCAGCCGCCGCGGTCGGGCTCGAACCCGGGAACTCCGGATCAGTAGTCGAGCGCCCTAACCACTGAGCCACCGCGGCGGTGAATTTTGATTGAGTATGCATTTGTACGATTACTGTTGTTTGCAAAGGGTTATGACTGGCACAGCGAGCGCGCAGCGTAAATAGCTAATGAGCATTCGGAAGAGAGAGAGGGGGGGGGGAGAAAGTAAACTGTATTCAAGAAAATAAGTACGCACAGATTGATCTTTTTTAACCTTTACAGATCTTTATTTTAAAACTGTGAAAGAAACGTCGGAGCGGTTTGTGCGCGTGGATTGTCGAGAAAGGCGTGTATTACGTACCTGGTATAGATTCATAACTGAATGATTATTTACTGAAATTAATTAAAAAAAGACGTTTTATATTTAATCTTAGTGGGCAGGGTTATATTGCGAAATTGAAGGCCGTCAACTCCGAAGATGAGCTCTGCTTTTAAATTTCCTTGAACGAGAATGTGGTTCGAAATATCGAACGTCAGAAATACGCATCTGAAGACTCGTTGAGTGGCCTTTCCCCCATTGCATATGTATCAAAATAGCGTTGCTGCACGTGGTATCGCCCACGAATCATCAGCTTCTTCTAAATCACCAAATGCACAGACGGCGTTCTTATTTGAGGCTTTAAAATGCGAAAGACGCCATTTCATAAGCACTGCAATGCGGGAAAGCAACACAAAGCGTTTGAAATGCGTATTTCTTGTGTTAGAAATTTCGAACCACATTGCCGATTAAGAAAATTTAAAAACAAGGCTCACTTTCAGTGGTGGCGGCCGTCAAATTTGAGGTATAACTCTGCTCCCTAAAACTAAGAATTATGAAAGTTGAGTAGTTTATTTATTTAATTAATTGTTATTTATACAACTATATAATGTACGTAATGTATGTCTTTCTGTGCAATCCACGTGTGACAAACCACTCCGACGTGTCTCTCAGCTTCCAAAATAAAAATCTGTAAAGCTTAAAAAAAACATTCTGCATATGCTAGAATAACCGCAAGCAACACCTCCCAGATTACCTGGCGTTAGTGTTGCACACAGGAGGCAGTCTGCACCGTAATTTCGTAGAACATCATACAACATCGCGTGAGCGTCTAGTATCGAAATAAGCACCTTAAGGTTCGCCCCACAAATTTCACACTCACGCTACGCTGTTTGTTTGAACAAGAAGAGGAAAAAATAGCTGTGGTTTAACTAGTGCTGGACCTGGTTAGAGAGCGAAAGCTGTAGTGTATCCGGCAACTAGACGCGGCTTGGGTTCTGTAACGTTGAGTGCGTTCCACACACTGGATAGGCAGCGCGCCCACCCTGCCACCCTGGCAGCTAAATTAATGGCTGATCGCGAGAGGTTGGTCACCCAGTGAACGCTGCGGCCATTCTACCGCACTCTACCGGCGATTCGAAAGGTCAAAGTCATGTGATGCGACACCATGGTGGACCACATATGGTAAGGCCTATAGCCATACTTGACCTCTGGCTCACTTTAAGGTCAACCCGCAGCACAAGGCGAAATCGGCTTTATACCGTAGTGAAGCTTTCGCTTCGAAATTCGTATACAGTGAATTGACGGTACGGTTCCGGCGAGACACGCTGATAATGATGCTGTGCCGCAACGACGCGCCGCTGACCACGCAAGGTGTTTTGCAGCAACAAGTACTCAGCTGACGTCCTCACGTGACTATAGCACGTTCCATTGGAGTCTTGAAGAGCAATGGGTGCACAACGTCCGCTGTAGCCAAAAATTTATGGATGTCGCCTCGCTGGTGTTGTTTCATAGTGGACAACCGGGCAGTTCTTCCCGAATTTCACAGCGAGACGCTGTTATTAGAACCGTTCTACCGAAGGGGCGAGAGTCCGTCGCTATATACTTGGAGGTACGCAAAAAATTACGGAAGGCACTTGCGACTACCTACGTGCTTTGCATGCGAACGCACTGCCTCATCGTGCGCTCTGTTGGGAGGTTCGTCAAATACTCCTTCTTTTCTAATGAAACACCTGCCCCTTAGCACAAAGCCGTAAACAAGCGCATACAATTGGTTCACCTTCATTCGCGAAGAAGAAGCGCGGTTTGGTGGGTTGTGTGATCGCCTTGCAATCTGAAGGTCCTTGGTTCGATTCCCCGCACGCTCGGGAGCAATTTTATGTGTCTTCGTTGCAGGAGTCGCTATCTTACTGGTCTACTGCTGATGTCATGCGAGACGACGGTGACGTCACTGAGGGATTTTCGAACGGCTGCTGCTGGCCAACGCCATCGGTTTTCGTTGCCGATAAGCCATGTAATGCTTTCGCATAAAAAATAAAATAAAATTAGTTGTGGTTCAACCCAGCTGAACCTAGTAAGACGAGCGAAAGCTGTGTTAGGCATGGTTTAGCCTTGATTGAACTTTACTGCATATTAGTGGTGTGGCTTTGACAGCGAAAGTAAATTGTCGAAGCTCTAATTCCGGCACGTTCCTCATCCGTAGCTTTGTGCGAAGGTGAGCGCAAGCTACACGCTTTTAAGTATAGCGAACGGCGCGTCACGCGATTTCCGGCAGTTGCGAGAGCGCCGTCGACTCCGCATACGCAGCTGTGGTAGCTGTGGCGAGGCGCTGCGAGTCACGTGATTCGATAATTGCGAGGCGAGCGAGCGCCGTCGGCTCAACGCGCGCAGCTGTGGCGAGTCACGTGGGATGACGTCAGAGCCAAGCCTCCGCTCCTCCTGGTTTAAAGGTCGAGTTTCAGAGCCACATGACCTTCAGCTTCGCACGGTAGGAGTAGAGCTTTCGCTCTAAAACTGCATCTCCGAGCGGGACTCGAGCCACCGCCGGAACGTTTTGTTCTTCGATGCTTGAGGTAGTTTGGCATCCGTCGCAGCATCACAACAGTTGCATATCACTTGGACGCGCAACCTACTCTCGCAGCACCATCAAGAGTGTCACCTTTCTTGTGATTGTCTCTTATTTTTGCGCTAACATTTGTACATAGAACTATGCACCAACTAGCCCCGCAACAAGTGTTACTTGAGTGTCAAAAGTCTCGCTCTTCGTTTTTCAGATTGCTTACCAAGTCGCTCAGTCATCAGTTCTAACGTGTTTCACATCAGCTAACACTACTATCGAACTAATTAGTCTCCAGGCGTGCAAAACCATGAGCCAACGAGACTAAACACATGCTTTCGCTAGTATACTCGGTTTAACTACGTAGAAACCATACCACTTTTTTTAGCGTACTAATTCTCTTCTTTTGTTTTCATGCAGCGCGGTTATCCGCTATGAAGCTTATCACACACCTAACACGCGATAAAAGAGTATCAGCCCTTAGTTACTCAGCTACGATACTAGCTGAACGAAATTGCAGTCTATATATAGCACGAAAAAAAGCTGCCGTGAGCCAACACTAAGTCATTCAAACCATTTCGCGCACAACTATCACACCGTGGCGAGAAAATTGAAATAATTTGCAAATAGCGTTTCGATAAAGATGACTTACGTGCGCGTGTCGGATCAGTGCCGCCCGCCCAGTCGCAGCAGAGCATTCTCCCGTAAATCGACAAGCATCGAAGTTCAATACGTGGTCGGGCCATCGGCGATAGCGCTTATCTGAAGGCACGATCGTGAGCATCGACGAAGCACAGTGTGTGGCAGTAGGAAAGTGCGCGTCATTGATTAAAAACCGACGCGACACCCTGAGCGTTCATGCGCAACACGATGGGCGAGAGCAGCTTGCAGCCGTGGCACGGATGACAAAAATTCCTTGGTGAAATCCGGCGCACCCGCAGGCTTGGTAAACAGTCGGCGTAGCATGTGAAGCTGACGTCACGCGTGACATATGCACTTTGTACCGCACCATCTCGAAGGGAGTGATAAGCTTACAAATCTTGGCCGGCTATGATTAAAACAGGCCTCTTGTCTTTTCCTTCCGCTGTGTGGCGCTTAGTTCTGGCTCTCACGTGTAAATAGATGCCAGCAGAAGCAGGGAAGACTATATACTAGAATTTAGAACAATAACCACCGCACGCTTGAGTTATCACAGTGGGTGTGTGACGCAAGCCGGTTTGAGCATTAGAGGTCTCCGGGGCAGTAGTCGTCATAGGAAACTGGCATCAGGCATGACGCTTCCATTTCCTGGTACACCCTCCCAGGACGAAGAAGAGGTGTCCACGATGAATGATACACACACGGCTTGAGACATGCAGGCGTCTCGCATGACGCAAGTGCCGAGACACCGCACTCTAAACTACATGAGCACCAAGCTTTACACCCGTGCAGAGGGTAAACACGTCCTACAAGAAACTTTTGGTTAATCTTTAGCACTTCTCCGTTCTCGGGAGAGCCGCTCGTAAGCACAACGTAACTGACGTTCAACGTGACGCAAGCAGGCGGAGCTGTGACGTGGATGTCAGCACCATCACGATCGAAGCATGCTCACATAGTTGTGTGCAGTGGAAGAGAGCAGGCACATCTTCCTATGGACATCCGAAGAGCATCGAGCACAGCTACAAGATACTGACGTCACGCGTGACGTAAGCAGGTCTTGCACTGCCGAGGGACCACGGGTATAATGCGTCTGGAGTTAGGCGGCAACAAGGGAAACTCATAAGCGTGATTTGGGGAGGTGCGGACACGTCTTGCGAAGATACGTCGGAAGAAGCGCCGAACGTGGACGCCTCGAGATTGTCACCTTTGTACAAGTCGGTCCAGGGACGATACGTTCGCGAGCACCAAGAGAGCTGACGTCACGCGTGACGCAATGGGTCCCAGACGCACTGCTGCCGTGGGAAAAACTATGCGATCCACGACGTCGGCGTAAAGGGCACCTTGCACTGAGTGGAAGTTCGTTCTGCGGAGGAAACTTCGTAGACTTCTCGTAGACGTTGGCAAAGTCGGCGACGAGGCGGCCTTTCGCGCCTCGCCTATACACTGCAGCGGTGCAGACGACGCCGACCGGTGCTCGGCCGAGCCGTGTTCCGCGCCCGTCTGCCGCTCGTCGACTGCGGCGCGCGGTCGAACCGACGTCGTCGTCGAACTCCATTGAGACGAAGAGAACACAGAGCGCGCGTGTGCGTGCATGCTATAGCGGGCGCGAGTTTGGCGCGCGCACACACAGAAAGCGCGCGAACGAGACGTCGACACACACAGCGCCGCGCTGCCGCATGTGTTGAGCGGATGCGAAACAGGAGGGCAGAGCAGCGGAGAAAAGCAAGCACTGCCCGAAATGAAGGCTTCGCCGAGAGAGCGCCCCATAAGCTCTCTCTCGGCTCGCAAAACGCACTCGGTACATATTTGTCTCGGAGGGGCATTATTTACATATTTGTACAGAGGGATGACGAGACGAATGAAAAAAAAAAAATGAATGCGGCTAGAATAAACGGACACCATAGGACAGTACGGAACGGAGCCGATGTGGACCAAGTGCGGAGAGAGAGTGTGGGGGGGAGGTAGTTCTCCTCCGTCAGTCCGTGTTCGTGTGTGTATACTACACACCGAAGCGGCGGCGGCGGCGCCAGTTCTCGCTCTGCTGTGCGGGAGTTCGCTCAGCTGTGCGCTGCAGCCTGCTGGAGCAGGAGCGCGCGCTCAGAGATGATGCTGCGAGCAAATATGTTTCATATGCGGGAGATAAAAGGGGAACGGAGGGGGAGGCCCTCAATAAAGAGGGAGAGAGCGAGGTGACGTAGGGAAGAGGACGGGGGAGGGCGGTGAATAGTCGCAGCGACATCAGCGACATTGGTTGGAGACAAAAAAACAAACAAACCCTATTTCCCTCTCCTGTCAGACTCTCCTCCTCTCCTCGCGTTACTCGCGCGGAGCTCAGCCCAGAAACGGAACTACCTCGGGCGGGCGTAGGAGCCGACTGCTGTGTACACATGTAGACACAACTGCGCTGCACCTCGCGGAGAGAGGCGAGTTGGAACTCGTCGAGGGGAGGAAAGGGTTCGTGCACAGTGAGGGAGAGACGTCAGGAGGGTCGAGCGGTTTCTCGAACTTGGTTCCTCGTTTGATTTTATGCTTATCCCCACTTGTTGCTTTTTTCTTCTTCTTTTTTTGGAGCTGAATAGTCGTATGACGCGTTACTTGTCGAACAGTTCACTAAACAAAGCGATTTAACGACGAGACGTCGCTAGACAGAGCATGCGTGTGCGTCGCTGCAGGCTGAATCGAGCAGTCACGAAACCTTTCTCTCTCTCTCTCGATCTCAACTAATCCTTCTACGCTTGCGGACGGCCCCGAATGAATGAGTGAATAAAACTTTATTTTCGTTTCTTTGGGTTTAGCAGATTCCGGACGTTTTCATCTTCCGAGTTCCAATGGTCGGTGCCCTCATTCCAGGGCCCCGCTGAGCTTTGCCACCTCGCTTGCGTGCCGCACGAGTCCTCTCTGGACCACCAGCTCGCTGCTGGTGAGCAGGCCCTCCCACTGTTCCGCACTGGGCTTTTCTAGTTTATGGAATGCATAGTTGTGTCTACATTCCCATGTAATATGATATAGCGTGGGGGTTGCCCCGCACCACGTGCATGTGTCATTGTATTGTCCTGGATACATCTTATGTAGTGTGTGTAGGTTTGTGAAGGTACCTGTTTGTAATCTTCGCCATCCCACTGCCTCGCACTGTGTCAGCAACGGGTGTGGTGGAGGATACGTCAGTCTCCTTCCTCTAAAGATTTTTGCCAACGGCCACGCTCATGCATTGCATCCTGGAAAGGGGGAACGGTGCCCAAGCTAAGCTGCTTCGCCGATTTCAGGATAGAATGAAATAAAAACGTCATGGTGCTTTGAAAACACTTCATACTAGAATAACATGAAGCACACGGTACACAAATCCCAACACAGCGCTCAGCAGTGCTGAAAAGATGTCTGACGCGCGGTAAGCCATGTCTGACAAAGTGAGAACTTAGTGAGGAGGCTGCTGTCAGCGCTAGCCCTACTGTTCATTTGCTTAATTATATTTATTAAATGTGTAATCATTTATATACACAGCATCCAAATAATGGCGTACTCGTGCACAGTCATAAAATAATATATTGCAAACAAGCGGCGAAGTCGAGGATCCAATAATAATAATAATAATAATAATAATAATAATAATAATAATAATAATAATAATAATAATAATAATAATAATAATAATTGGTTTTGGGGGGAAAGGAAATGGCGCAGTATCTGTCTCATATATCGTTGGACACCTGAACCGCGCCGTAAGAGAAGGGATAAAGGAGGGAGTGAAAGAAGAAAGGAAGAAAGAGGTGCCGTAGTGGAGGGCTCCGGAATAATTTCGACCACCTGGGGATCTTTAACGTGCACTGACATCGCACAGCACACGGGCGCCTTAGCGTTTTTCCTCCATAAAAACGCAGCCGCCGCGGTCGGGTTCGAACCCGGGAACTCCGGATCAGTAGTCGAGCGCCCTAACCACTGAGCCACCGCGGCGGGGCAAGGATCCAAACACGATCTTCAAGATTTTTACAACTGAAAGGGAGGCGGCGAATGACAATGCATCAGCAGTGATGTCCTTGATGTCCTTCAGCTGGGGCATCAGTTGACTGAAATTCCTTTTCGGAAAATGGCTCTCACCCCGCGTACTAATCTTTCGCCTTTTACTTAGGATTACCTCCACTACGGCACCTCTTTTCTTCCTTTCTTCTTTCACTCCCTCCTTTATCCCTTCCCTTACGGCGCGGTTCAGGTGTCCGCTGATATGTGAGACAGACACTGCGCCATTTCCTTTCCCCCAAAACCAATTACTATTATCATTATTAAATGGCAGGTGCAGCACTGCGGCTCAACGTGAGCGTCTTCCGCAGACTATGCAGCTTATATAGGAGCATGATGTCGAAGTGCTGATGACACAGCATTCACAATTAATAACAGTAAATTAGGAATTCTGTGTCATAAATTACTGCCACACATGGAAATCCAATCAGCGGCACACTCTTAACACAGTAACCTATAACGTAACTTTTGGACGTGAGTAACTTTTGTCACAAAGGTTACAATTGATGTTTTTTTGATGTTTTCATTGTGTTTTCTTTATTTTTGTGGTGCCCAAAGGCTACAACGGCCCAAAGTCAACTGTTTCTATATGCAGATGGTGAGGCTAGTCGGACGTCGAAGGTGTTCATTGAAGCTCGTCAGAACCACACGAACGCATTACTTAGAAGGAAGAAAGCACGGAGCGTTATATTTACAACATTATATTTCAGAGCACGAATTGACTTTTCTGTGTCGCCTGTGGCTTGTGTCCATAATCCAATACTACTTCCCATCGGTATACGGCTGATATATCCCTGCCTGCGCGAGCTGCATGTGTAACGGGATGACAGAACACGTATACTCTGTTCCTGTCCTGCATCTAGTGCCAAATGATAATCGCTGTGCCATGCACTGGATCGCCTTGATCCACGTCCGCTGAGGGAGATGAAGGTTCCTCGACAGTGGCCTACCAGACACTGCTCGTTTTTTGAGCGCGCCCTGCCTGAGCGATATGCCATGGCTTTGCCTTAAACGAAGTTCTTACTTTCTTATTTCACACTCGTTATTTATTTATTTATTTATTTATTTATTTATTTATTTATTTATTTTGCAAAGACGCAAATCAAACAATGAATGTGGACGGCCACAATCTTTGTTAGCACAGCACAGCTCTGCAGTCAAGCGTTCGTGAGCGCCAAACTGACCCTCGTCAGCTTCGTCTTCCGTCGGCTTTTTCTCCTTCGTCGACACTGGCCGCTGGGGCGTCAAGCCCCAACTGTCTGTCTTACAATTTATTTATTTATTTATTTATTTATGCGTAAGCATTGTATGGGTATGTTTGCGGTTTCGTGTCATCACTAGCTTGTCACCATGATAACGTCCGAACGAATTTAGTTATAAGAAAAAAGAATGGTTACATTAGATAGAGCATCTAAAGAATCTCGCAGGGGAAATCATGAGGTGCATGTGGGGTAATTAGTTAATTAATTAGAGCCAATTAAGTGGGGGAATGCGACAAAATTGCGTCCGGGGTCACGTGTCACCGCGGATGTCAAAAGTGGGGAGGGGTTACATCGACGTCTGGAAAAAAATGTGGTGTGACGTCATATGGTGCGACAGTTAATTAAGTAGACCTTACGGATTCCTGCAATGCGGGCGCCGCTGTGATCTCATAATTTTTTTATTTAGTAATATTGTGAGCCTTCTTCAGGATGCATACAGGAGTGGAACTGGCGATAACAATCACAGTGAAGTAAACTCATTTTCTTGGGCTAAAAAAAACGTTAAAATTTTTGACAGAAGACATCAGGGTTTGCATCAGACATCAGAATTTCACTTGGCAAAGTGTTACACGTTTCGACTGCTTTCGGAAAAATTGAGTATTTGAACGAGTTACAACGCACCCAGTACGCTCTAAACACTAATGAACCTATATGGGAGTAAACTCTCCTCTAGCGCAGACCCTTTTATAAAAGGGAGTACGCTAGGGACTGTTTTACTCCCTTTTTACTCTTTTTGTATAGAGTGTATGGCCTAATCTATTTACAACCTTTGTCCGTAAGTTCAGAGACTGAGTCCATTAAGAAAATGCGTTTAACATTGAAATCATTTCTGCAGCACCTCTTCGAAATAGTCTCCCTTGCAGTCTTTACACAGCTTCTAGCGCTTCTTGAGGTCTTGGAAACAGTCGGAAAACGCTTCTTTTGGCAAGGCTGTCAGCTCCTTTGTCGTGGCGTCTTGAATGGCCTCCATGCTCCCTATTCAGCGACCTTTTAGGGCTCGCTTCACACGAGGAAACAGGAAATCAGGCGAGTATGGCGTACAGTAATGCTGTGCTTGGCGAGAAATTTTGTCATGCTGAGAGCAGTGTGCGGCCTTGCGTTATCGTGGAGAAGGCTCCATTGCCCAGATGCCCATAAGTCAAGGCGACGGCGTCGCTGTGCATCACGCATGTGTTGGAGCACGCGGATATAAAATTCCTTATTTACCGTCTGCCCTTGTGGGACGAGCTCGCGGTGCATGACACCTCTGGCATCGAAAAAAACTGTCAGCATCGTCTTTGTTTTGGTCTTCTGTCGCCGCACCTTTCTCGACGCCAGAGAGCTTGTGGACCGCCATTCAGCGCTCTGATTCTTTGTTTGAGGATCGCATTGAAAACACCATGTTTCGTCTTCAGCATTGATGCTGTCGACGAACGCAGCATCGTTCTCTGCCTCGGAGAGCAAATCAGCGCTCACTGATGCCCGCGTGTCCTTCTGGTCCTGTGTGAGGGAGTGCGGCACAAGTCTGGCAATCAGCTTTCGTTTCCCCAAGCTCTCACGCAAAATTGGGTGGCATGTTGTCTTACTAATGTCGAGAGCATCTGATAGCATGTGAACTGTAATGGTGCGGCCTTGCTGTACGATTTCCCTGATCCGAGCCACGTTGTTTTCATTCCGTAAAGTTGAAGGGCGCCCCTGCCTTTTGTCGTCTTCCACCGACGTTCTTCCCGAAACGAACCTCTTGTGCGGGCCGCTCGAAAACTCGCGCTCGCGATAATTCCTCTTTGCCGTAAGCGTCACGAAGCAGCTCATACGTCTGTGTGGCTGTCTTGCCAAGCTTCACACAGAATTTTATGTTTACACTCTGTTAGAGGTGGACGTCCATCCCTCCACATTCACTCACAGTAGAATGCGCAGACGACTAGTGACAACGTATATTTCTACCTGTAGTGCCATCTAGCGACTGCCACAGCAATTAACATAAATTACTCGGGTTAGCCCGAAAAGATAGCGCTACACATAGGCACCAACATTCGTTTTGGGGAATCATTTCTAGACAAAAAAAAAAAATCAGTCTCGAAACCTTAAGGACAAAGGTTGTAGTTTTCAACCCTGTTTTCATCTTCCCCTTAATATCCCTCCATTCCTTTCGTTCGTTCCTTCGCTTCCTCTCTCCATTTCAGATCCCATGATTCTTTCACGCGTCCTGGATGTTGCAGAAATGGTTGCACAAATAGAAACAACCATACTAAACAATTCCGTACAAAAGCACCTTTCAACGCGAAAGAGTTCATGACCGATATTTTTTTCCATAAAGTGTAAGATTTCACTATAACAATCAACATATCTGCAGATCTCCCCTCGGTAGGCTTGCTGTTTTTGCTATTAACGTTTTTGCTATCCTCAAATACGTTCCCTATTGGTTTTCTACTGGACTCTTAACATGCTCGATGCAAGAGAGGAAATAACTTTGAAAGAAAGATTTTGCTACGCATCGGACCTTTGCATTCATTATTTCCATAACAGTACCTTACAATATTCCCTTATTTAAGATTTTTGTACAATAATGTCGGACATGAAAAGGCAACTGGCCTTCTGCTAATGTGTCTGCCATGTGGTCCTCCTGCGATACACGCAAAACGCTTAATGATGTAGTAGCAGCTATATGCCAGCCAGGCTGCGTATTTTTTTTATTTTTATTCATTTATTCACGACATACTGCAGACCGTGAGGCCCAAGCAGGAGTGGATTACAGAAGCCCATCACAAATTGAGCAATAATACCAAAATGCAAACAAAACACGAGCAGCGGGAAATGAAATGGAAAGACAAAAAACAAGCTAACAAAAGCTAAAAAAAGTTAACAATGTCAAGATACTGTACACACGAAGCTGGTAAGCTGTTCCAATCACTGATGGTTTGCGGTAAGAAATAGTGCCGAAATAAGCTAGTCATTGCAAAGTACGGGGTCAGAGAAGGGGGGTGGGAGTGTCGAGTTCGTCTGGTGTTCTGCAGTACGTATAAGATACGGCGAAGAATTTATTCCAAATTTATGGTTAAATAGTCGGCCATCCCCGCAAGCGAACTTACAAAGAAATAAGTGTAGAGCGCAGAAGCGCGACTCATTCGACTCACTCGCACAGAAGAGGCTGTACAGGAGACCCATACGAGTGTGCTCTGTTAGCCGAGAGGAGGGCGGTGTGCAGAGTGCCCCGAGCGAGTTGGGTCGCGATTGGAGCCGACGGAACAGGCCGCAGCCGAGAGTGAAGAGGGTGCGGCGGGGTTGGAGCGGGGGAGGGTTTCGGATCTAGTTCCTCGTGCAAAGGTAGGGTATATACTCAGCGGGGCCTATGTGTCGCCGACGGTGTTTGCGGTCGCGTGACTCACAGGCTATGTGCGCACCGGCCTGAATGCACTGAGTCCCCCGGCTCAGGCATGAGTGCAGTTTCCTATGCGTTTGTTTGCTCGACAGAGAAGGTAGAATTGAGCTTCCATTGGCCCGGAATGAGTTGGAAAAAATTATTTGTGCATTACTTTTATTAAATGATATGCATTGTACGCTGCTGTAAAAGAATGGAAATATTAATTTTGTACCCATGCACCCTTGCGCTTTGCCTGTCTAGATCCTTGATCATGCTGTGCAATTCATCCCCTGAAATACTTAGCAAGGCATATGCCATCAGTACCGCAGCGGTGGCCAAGTGGTTGAGCATCCGCCTCGTATGCGGGAGGTGCGGGGTTCGATCCCCAGTGCCGCCGGGTACCCACCGGTGATGCAATGGGTACAAGCTTTCCCCTGGTCTGGCGCTCGGCTTATTTAGGGTGAAATGCTTGGGAAATGGGTCTCTGACCCCACCTTGAGAAGAAGAAAAAATACCTTGTGACATGGCGCTCTTTGGCCATAGCTGCCCTTGCGCCATAAAAATCCATAATCATCATCATATGCCATCAGCGAATCGGTGATTACTAAGGTATTGTCCTTATTAAATGATATGCATTGTACGCTGCTGTAAAAGAATGGAAATATTAATTTTGTACCCATGCACCCTTGGGCTTTGCCTGTCTAGATCCTTGATCATGCTGTGCAATTCATCCCCTGAAATACTTAGCAAGGCATATGCCATCAGCGAATCGGTGATTACTAAGGTATTGTCCTTATTAAATGATATGCATTGTACGCTGCTGTAAAATAATGGAAATATTAATTTTGTACCCATGCACCCTTGGGCTTTGCCTGTCTAGATCCTTGATCATGCTGTGCAATTCGTCCCCTGGGATACTTAGCAAGGCATATGCATTAGCGAATCGGTGATTACTAAAGTATTGTCCTTATTAAATGATATGCATTGTACGCTGCTGAAAAAGAATGGAAATATTAATTTTGTACCCATGCACCCTTCGGCTTTGCCTGTCTAGATAATTGATCATGCTGTGCAATTCATCCCCTGAAATACTTAGCAAGGCATATGCCATCAGCGAATCGGTGATTACTAAGGTATTGTCCTTATTAAATGATATGCATTGTACGCTGCTGAAAAAGAATGGAAATATTAATTTTGTACCCATGCACCCTTGGGCTTTGCCTGTCTAATCCTTGATCATGCTGTGCAATTCATCCCCTGAGATACTTAGCAAAGCATATGTCATCAGCGAATCGGTGATTACTAAGGTATTGTCCTTATTAAATGATATGCATTGTACGCTGCTGTAAAAGAATGGAAATATTAATTTTGTACCCATGCATCCTTGGGCTTTGCCTGCCTAGATCCTTGATCATGCTGTGCAATTCATCCCCTGGGATACTTAGCAAGGCATATGCATTAGCGAATCGGTGATTACTAAGGTATTGTCCTTATCAAATGATATGCATTGTATGCTGCTGAAAAAGAATGGAAATATTAATTTTGTACCCATGCACCCTTGGGCTTTCCCTGTCTAATCCTTAATTATGCTGTCCAATTCATCCCCAGAGATACTTAGCAAGGCATATGCCATCAGCGAATCGGTGATTACTAAGGTATTGTCCTTAATAAATGATATGCATTGTACGCTGCTGTAAAAGAATGGAAACATTAATTTTGTACCCATGCACCCTTGGGCTTTGCCTGTCTAGATCCTTGATCATGCTGTGCAATTCGTTCCCTGGGATACTTAGCAAGGCATATGCATTAGCGAATCGGTGATTACTAAGGTATTGTCGTTATTAAATGATATGCATTGTACGCTGCTGTAAAAGAATGGAAATATTAATTTTGTACCCATGCACCCTTGGGCTTTGCCTGCCTAGATCCTTGATCATGCTGTGCAATTCATCTCCTGGGATACTTAGCAAGGCATATGCCATCAGCGAATCGGTGATTACTAAGGTATTGTCCTTATTAAATGATATGCATTGTACGCTGCTGAAAAAGAATGGAATATTAATTTTGTACCCATGCACATTTGGGCTTTGCCTGTCTAGATCCTTGATCATGCTGTGCAATTCATCCCCCGGGATACTTAGCAAGGAATATTCCATCAGCGAATCGGTGATTACTAAGGTATTGTCCTTATTAAATGATATGCATTGTACACTGCTGAAAAAGAATGGAAATATTAATTTTGTACCCATGCACACTTGGGCTCTGCCTGTCTAGATCCTTGATCATGCTGTGCAATTCATCCCTGAGATACTTAGCAAGGCATATGCCATTACCGAATCGGTGATTACTAAGGTATTGTCCTTATTAAATGATATGCATTGTACGCTGCTGTAAAAGAATGGAAATATTAATTTTGTACCCACCCTTGGGCTTTGCCTGTCTAGATCCTTGATCATGCTGTGCAATTCATCCCTGAGATACTTAGCAAGGCATATGCCATTAGCGAATCGGTGATTACTAAGGTATTGTCCTTATTAAATGATATGCATTGTACGCTGCTGTAAAAGAATGGAAATATTAATTTTGTACCCACCCTTGGGCTTTGCCTGTCTAGATCCTTGATCATGCTGTGCAATTCATCCCTGAGATACTTAGCAAGGCATATGCCATTACCGAATCGGTGATTACTAAGGTATTGTCCTTATTAAATGATATGCATTGTACGCTGCTGTAAAAGAATGGAAATATTAATTTTGTACCCACCCTTGGGCTTTGCCTGTCTAGATCCTTGATCATGCTGTGCAATTCATCCCTGAGATACTTAGCAAGGCATATGCCATTAGCGAATCGGTGATTACTAAGGTATTGTCCTTATTAAATGATATGCATTGTACGCTGCTGTAAAAGAATGGAAATATTAATTTTGTACCCACCCTTGGGCTTTGCCTGTCTAGATCCTTGATCATGCTGTGCAATTCATCCCTGAGATACTTAGCAAGGCATATGCCATTAGCGAATCGGTGATTACTAAGGTATTGTCCTTATTAAATGATACGCATTGTACACTACTGTAAAAGAATGGAAATATTAATTTTGTACCCATGCACCCTTAGGCTTTGCCTGTCTAGATCCTTGATCATGCTGTGCAGTTCATCCCCTGAGATACTTAGCAAGGCATATGCCATCAGCGAATCGGTGATTACTAAGGTAATGTCCTTATTAAATGATATGCATTGTACGCTGCTGTAAAAGAAATGAAATTTTAATTTTGTACCCATGCACCCTTGGGTTTTGCTTGTCTAGATCCTTGATCATGCTGTGCATTTCATCCCTGAGATACTTAGCAAGGCATATTAATTAGCGGATCGGTGATTACTAAGGTATTGTTCATTAACGTTTACCCTAAACTCTTTCCTTCGTCCCCCTTCCCAAATGTAGTGTAGAAAACAGGGAATTCCCTTGTTAACCTCCCTTCGTTTCCATTATTCTGTATTTCTCTTCCCAATCCAGTTCTCTGAACATCTTCAAACGCGCGGTGAATAGTGTACTGATAGATGGTGTCTCCCTGCTTCACACTCTTAATGACTTGGATTTTATAACTTTTTATATGTAGGACTATGGAGGCTGTGCAGCCGGCAAAAATATATTCCAGTACATTTACACCTGCCTCTTCTACACCCTGATTTTGAAATGCCTGCATGACTGCATGAGATTTCGAATGAGTCAAATGCTTTCTCGTAATATATGATGGCTACAGTCCTGTCCCCTTAATACTACCCCGTTAACATGGACAACTCGAATCATGGGCAATTTTGCTGGGGACCGAACTTTTTCAACGTAATTGCGCCTCGTTAATCGGGAAACTCGCTCTCCGGACAATGTACAGGGTTAAGATGCACAGAGCCTACTGCGGCCCGTGTATTTCTGTCGCGTTAATATGGACAGCAATGAGAACAAATTCCCGACGGGCTCAAACATATGTTTCCTTTCCTGTATTTTGAAAACAGGAAAGCAGCGAATGGCAATGTGAAGGTGCGCCCTAGTGATGGCCTTTTTTGTGTGTTTTTTATGCTTTACAGTGCCGACAAGCACTATGCTTTGGCGCATTGCATGAATTGATGTGAAGAAAGCTGTGCCTGCATGGAGATCGTGATATGCCGCTAGACGCATTCAACAGCTCTCAGCTGACTGAATACATGGGATGTGAACAGTCGTATACTGAGAGATAACGCCCATCTCGCGTTTCATGGATCACTAGGCGAATCAAACTGCTCCACATTATCTCAAAAACGATGAAGATAATGGCAACTAGGCTAATAGCTCACAAGATTTTGTCCAATTTCAACTTCGGTGTTCAACATTCACAACAAAAGCAGACCTCAATAATAAGGCGTTTTTTTTAACATGCGGTTAGTAATTACGGACGACTTTCTTTATGCATATATAGTCTTGTCCGGGTACCGAAGTGTTCTTAGAAACGATGCACGACTACATATTGGTGTTTGATTATACACATTTTTCTACCTCCTGGTTTATGGTGTGAGTATATGGTCTAATGTCGAGTAGCCTTTCCAAAAACCAGCCTGCAATCTAACGAGATTTGCACCCTTAACGGTGCGTTTTCGTGTCTGTAACCTGTAGCCTTAAACTCCCCCGCAATGCGTGCAAAGAATCTATTCCACACCCACACACTGGGGTGTGACATTACAGCTGCGACTTTTTTGTGTTCTGTAGCTTCAGTGTCCCAGATACCTTTACAGTTGCACAAGCACGTTAAAAGGCAGTGGTCATATTTATGGTGCGTACATTCTTAGAGGGAAACTGATCAGTCCCATCGAAAGGCTGCTGAGGACCTGCCTCAATATACACTAGAATTAGAGCATTCACAACAATATTCACGCTGCTCAGATACGTCTTTCCCTGCGTGCCCGCACCTGTTCACGCAAGATGTCCACGGCATGTTTATTGGAATATATATATATATATATATATTTTTAAAATCACCTTTAGGTCAGCAAGCTCGCTAGTATGCGACCGTGTCAACACGGGTCAGGTAATTATTCTACAGGAACACAACCGTGTTGAGGCGTCATTGGAATGAAACATTCCAAGCTACCGAGGTGACAAAGTTCAACGCAGAAGACAGCACGGCTGCACGCCCCCCCCCCCCCCCCCCCCCCTTTTTTTTCTCCCGAAAATAACTTTTTACATATCCATG
Source organism: Amblyomma americanum (assembly GCF_052857255.1). Classification (NCBI taxonomy): domain Eukaryota; kingdom Metazoa; phylum Arthropoda; class Arachnida; order Ixodida; family Ixodidae; genus Amblyomma; species Amblyomma americanum. Next base: position 190,249,468 of record NC_135501.1, on the reverse strand, counting down.
TGCAGGGATGTAACTCGGCTATATATAGCAGAAAGCATAATGTGAAAACCATGTTAACATCACCTGGCAGAACCTGACAGAGTCACAACCCCAAATGAATGTGCGGGAAAATGTAGAACAGGACAGATAACAGGGACAAAGAAAGTTGCATCTCATTACTTGCCCATGACACCCGTATTTTCTCCGCATTTATATAACACATTTGAGCGAGCTCTCATTTGGAATCAATGGCGCTTAGCAGCTGAGGTAAAATAAGTTAGTTTATTCTCAAATTTATGGGGACGCAAATCGCGGTCATATATAGTTGCGGGTATCAAATCCGCAGCTAAACTTTAAAGGAAACTCAAGCAGCGCATATAATTTTAAAAGCACGCATGAGGACAGCTGCAAAGTCGTGCAAAAGTCTGAGAGCAACTACAGACGTGCACCCTTGCATCCCGTGGAAATGTAGTACCTTACACCCGTGTACGTACATTTATAGGTTGCGTGGGTGCATTCACAGTGTTGGCGCAAGAAAAATGAAGTGTTCAAAGGGTGCACTCAATATGTTACTCGTCTAAGGGCGTTAAATTCTTTTTTACTGAGTGAACCTTTTTTGGGGATTTGTTGGTGGGATTTTGTTGGAATTTGTTGGTATCTCTGAACATGCCCCAAAACCGGAGTAGAATGAAGTTTTATGCTTCTCCTCCTGCGTGAACCTTTTGCTGACTCAAATCTTGAGTCCCGGCCACCCTTATAAAATTGTCTATAGACAGTCTATAGACTTCTTATAGACTGTGTTGCCTTCCTATAAATATTTCTGCTTGTCTATTTATAGTCTATAGACTGTCTATAGACAAAAGTCTACTAAAAGTTTATGGCCATAAATCTATAGATTGCCTATAACCTGTCTATAGCGTTGGTATTGGCTCAGACTGTTCTCTAGGATTTGTCTATAGACTTTCTATAGACTTTTTAGACAGATGTCTATGCTATAAACTCTAAAACAAAATTTTAAGGGCAGGCACGACCAGCTATAACTGCCCGTTTCCTGCAAGGTATTCTGGAAGGTATGTAATGGCTAGTAGAATAGAGCGCTCCATACATGTCCTGACAATGCTCTCGGAGCCTTCGACAGAAACATTTCTGAACAAAGCTATACACCGTTTTTTTTTTCTTCCGATCATAAAGAAATTGAAAACTTTCGTAGTCTAGCTCACGTTTCCGTGCATTGGCGACAAAGCAGCATCTACACTGTCTAGCGTCTAGCACTGCGCATACCTCGAACTGAAAATATCGAGTGCATCTCGTTCGCAGCTCTCAGCAAGCGGATGTGAACACGTGACCACAGGTAGTGGCACACTTCATAACCGGCTGTCTATATACAGCACACAACGGAACGCAAGGCAGGAAAGGCGACATATCAAACTGTTGATCTCCAACTAAATTATAATATAATGTCATCATAAAGGACATATACACCGTGTGAACAAGGACTAACCAAACAATGTGCGGCAAAATAAATGCGACAAGGTAATATGATGATAAGTTGGTCTATACTAACGAAAGACTGATAGAAATGGAAGTTTGCTTAATAATAATAATAATAATAATAATAATAATAATAATAATAATAATAATTGGTTTTTTGGGGGGAAAGGAAATGGCGCAGTATCTGTCTCATATATCGTTGGACACCTGAACCACGCCGTAAGGCAAAGGATAAAGGAGGAAGTTAAAGAATCAAGGAAGAAAGAGGTGCCCTAGTGGAGGGCTCCGGAATAATTTCGACCACCTGGGGATCTTTAACGTGCACTGACATCGCACAGCACACGGGCGCCTTAGCGTTTTTCCTCCATAAAAACACAGCCGCCGCGGTCGGGTTCGAACCCGGGAACTCCGGATCAGTAGTCGAGCGCCCTAACCACTGAGCCACCGCGGCAGGTATTTTGCTTAATGGAAAATCTGGATTCGGCAGGCGTATACACGCACCAGGCACCTAATGTGACAACGTCTATTTCCTACGTGATTTCGCTCACCATATACGTACTCCACTTGCTCCAGTCCCAAAACAGTGCCAGATTGGTCGTGCAGAGCATGAGCGTAGTTAATGTAGTAGTTTGTCATTAACTAATATATTCCTGTTGGCCTACATGTAGGACACCGCTTTTCTGCTCAGTAAAATGTATAGTTTGTAAAAGCTTGCGCCGGCTGGCGTCAGTTTAAAAGGGTCTAAACTTTTTCCCGTGCAAGGGTTGTGTTGTGTGCGTCTAGTTTTTTGCGTTGGGTGCGTTCAGAAATATCCGCCAGTCTTCTCTCGGCGCTATTTTCGAAATTCGATCTCTTTAACTATCCGTTGTAATTCTACAAGAAAAAATAAATCATTTTTGTGCATTGTGATAAGGAAACCGCAGCACGAGATGAGAAATGTGATCTTAAAGTCGATGCCACGTGTTTCAACCTTTACCACGCGTAACAGGTAGCGAATTTGCCTAGTAGCCTACATCATAGGACGGCTCAAAAGTTAGTATTGAGAAAAATATTTCTTCCAAAAAAAGGATGATTCTGAATTGTGATATGCAATAAACAGTTTATATAGACAAATATTTTTTTTTTTCAGATTTCTGAAGCTGCGGCGTATATGTGTTAAGGTAACACGAGTTCTGACAAACTAACTAACCGTCACTTTACCTTGACTCATACACTTTGTTTCACTTTTCTGCCCGTTTGCTTACTGTTTGCATGGTATGATCCGTGCCACAAGAATGAAAATTAGCGGAAAGCCCTGTCATGTTTCGCACCTTTCGTTCGGCGTCGCGCTGTAGTCTTCTCTTTTCAATGGACCACCTAGCCCACCAAAACATTTCAGTGTTATTCTCGAAATGTACCGGGATAGACTGATCCATGGTAGTCAATGGGTTAAAAGGTCTATCATGGTGTTCAACTATAGGATCATAACGTCGTCATAGAGACTGTCATACCTTTTGCGCACTGTTATAATATCGCTGTCCACGGTGTAGTGCACTTGTATACTGTTATGCAAAGTTCCGCGCAGTACGCGTAAAAATGGCCAGTAACACTCTACTGAGTAGCGTAGAGCTACACATAGTAATTAGGTTCAACGTACAATACGGTGAGCAACAATACAAGGTCATTCAACAGAAATGTTCAGAAATTTTTAAATATAGGCGTTTTGAGTTATAAGAGTGCTTTCTCCGGCATAGCAACGTCAGTGGTGTAGCGCATCAGAATACAGCTAGGCGTGCTGACTAATAGGCTGGTTAACAGATATGTAGTAAACTTCATAGCAATTACTGTTAGTCTCCTTATTTTTTGAGGGGCGTGTAGCCCACTGTAAGTAATGTCCATATCAGTTTTTAGAATTCCGAAAACGCACTCACCCTCCGTGCTGTGGCCCTACAAATCCTGCCTACATCGCGCTAAAATATATCAATATCATGCGCTTTCGAGAAGCTTGCAGGCAAAACAACCCGTCCAGTGCATGCACGTAACTCGCCGAAACAGCCCAGAAATATTTGCCGGCACCAAGCAGTAGAATTAAACGCCGCTGTGACGAATTCCATGCAGTTCGTGGTGCTTGTGAGGTATCGTGAACATGCGTATTTGTCCGAGTACATGCACCTGTAACAAATAGCGCAGCTCCACAGACCTGTGTACACATGCGCTGTGCTACGCACTGAGCAAATCGGCGAACTTGTTTGCGCAGTCAGTGTGTTAGTGTGTCTGCATTTCTTCCTGCGCGCCAATCTCTGCGTCGGCGCTAGCATCATCAAAACAAAACGTGACCGCCGCACGTGATTCCCTGCAGGCAGAAACAGCCCGTTATCGCTCGCTGTCAAAGCACACAACCTTCGCAGAGAACGCGGTGAGCACCGCAAACCACCACTACGTAACAGTTTAGTACGCGCAGCGGCCGCTGGAGGGCAGCACCGGCACTATGTGACCACTCCTTCGACCAGGCTTCCATCTACGTACCCTTGCTGCAGCCAAACAACTCGACAGCCGTTATCTTCCTTATCGTCTCTTATCACTGGCCCGCTCCTTTAGCGCGTCGCTCGAACGCCTGTTCGGTTCCCATGGCTTTCCCTTTCGCTAGCTCACAACAATCGGTTTCGTTTCGGATCGCCGGTTTTTTTAAGTGCTTCCTAGTGTTCGCATCGCCGGCCTCGCCGTCATCACTGCTCGTCCATTATCAGCGCGGAGCTGGCTGCATGCTTTCCAGCCTTGTCGCACTTATTGTCAAGTCGTATAGCAATTCCCACGTGAATAGAATAATAACTCTAACTGTCAATCGCGGTTCTTCGGAAAATGAGCAAAATCAAAGGCGCGAGTATAGGCATATACTGACGCCCCCCCCCCCTCGTTATTCTTGTCTCACACAACTGGATTTTCCAAATCGCTCAACCCGCCGCGGTGGCTCAGTGGTTAGGGCGCTCGACTACTGATCCGGAGTTCCCGGGCTCGAACCCGAGCGCGGCGGCTGCGTTTTTATGGAGGAAAAACGCTAAGGCGCCCGTGTGCTGTGCGATGTCAGTGCACGTGAAAGATCCCCAGGTGATCGAAATTATTCCGGAGCCCTCCACTACGGCACCTCTCTCTTCCATTCTCCTTTCACTCTCTCCTTTATCCCTTCCCTTACGGCGCGGTTCAGGTGTCCAACGATATATGAGACAGATACTGCGCCATTTCCCCTCCCCCCCCCTAAAAACCAATTATTATTAAATCGCTCACTTTCTGCGGGACGAATAACACGGAAGCACGAAGCGAAATGCGTGCCACCTCTTGTCCATCAGCTCGTTGCTAGGCACCGTCCGATGCGCCTATGCGGACCCCTCTCGGCTTTAAAATTAAATACACCCTCGGGCGCTTCATTATTTTGCAGCGATAGCTGTTAGGCGTCCATTACTGGTTTTCACGTCGCCGTCTGCGTAACCGGTCAATCTGGGTCGCGTAGGCATACGGATGGCTCTGTTTGGAAGAGCCGCCTGCCAGTACAGGCGGCCACTACAGCAGTGGTCACGTGGTCACTACACCAATGGGACACCAGGGGTCACGTGATGCACTCCTACACTGGCAGGACGTCACGTGACTAAGCGCCTAAATAGCTATCGCTGGATCGCGCGTTATGTAGTCGTAACCGTCCTGTGAGTTTTTTTTTTTTCAGATGTCCTACCAATAAGAAATTGCGTTGTTAGAAATTGAGAAGACAACTTGCCGGGTGAGGAGGTTCCTGCAACAGACGGCTACAGCGCAAATGACGAGACGCAGTAAGGACGACACAGCAAAGCGCTGTTGTGTCCTCCTTTCAGTGTCTCGTCAGTTGAATTGGTCAGTTGCGCTGTAACCATGGAAAACATTTTTGAATGAATGTCACAGATGCACAGCAGAACAACGCCTGATTCGACGGGGATGTCGTTCTTCGCACGTCACGGACACGGAATTGCTTCCGCGATGTCGGGTTCAGTATGACGTGTAGCGTGCGATATGCTGACGATCTCATTTCACAAAGCTGAGAGGAAAAGTGTTCATGCTTTTTTTTTTTTTGCTGGTGTCATCATAATGAACTTTCTATCCGTGTGGCCAGAATAGGTGTCCATAGATGTGACGTATCGAGTATGTATATGAACTTTCAGCCCAAATACGATGCATACGTTCGGCGAAAGATGGCGCTTTAAAGCGACTGCTCTTTTCCTTGGTATGGCTCGTGGCCTCCTGGCAGACTTGCTGCTGTCCTTTTTTGTATGGCCAAGCTTCTCATTTGCTCTGGTGGAAATGAAACCCATGCTGGCCCTTATCACGACGTAGAAAACTTCAGAAACAAATTCTCAGCAGAATGAGAGATATTTCGGCAGCCGTTACGGGCATTATAAACAGGCTTTCAGAAGTCGAAGAAAGATTGGAAGAGCTGTTGTAAAAAAGCGAAGCTATATAGTACACGCATTTCGATGGAGGCGAAATTCTAGAGACCCGTGTGCTGTGCGACGTCAGTGCACGTTAAAGAACCCCAGGGGGTCGAAATTTCCGGAGCCCTTCACTACGGCGTCTCTCATAGCCTGAGTCGCTTTGGGACGTTAAACCCCCATAAGCTAAACCAAACATGAAAGAGTGTATGGAAGACATAAAAATGAGCTGTCAGCATTGTCATGCAGGCAGAGAGCGCAAGATTTAGCGGAACTAGTCGATAACATGAATAACCGCACTCGACGAAAAAATTTGACATTCAAATTAATGCATAAATATGTAGCTCCTCTTGTCACCCGCATAACATGCAGCCAAAGCAACCAACGCAGACGAACGAAGAAGAAACAAGGCATGTTAATGCAACAGCAAACCAAGCGAAGCAATTAAATCAAGCTTCTCTACGCGCTTCAGTTGCCGCACACAAACAACAGACAGCCGTGGACACGAGCAGAACTGTCACGAGCTGCGTACAAAACAAAATAAACCTAGCATCCCAGAAGCAAGCCTGCCACGCGCATGCGCACTCGAGCGCAACACACGCAAAGCAAGTGAGTAGAAACTTTGTTGCTGTGCCTTCTTTCTACCCCGTTTATTCCTCCGAAGTTTCCCCAGAACCCCCAGAACCGCAATGCGTGTTTCTTGTTTTTCCCAAACCCTCTCTTTTATCCTCTCTCTCTCTCTCTCGTGTTAAAACTTCTTTTTTTTTTTTTAGTAACTCTTTCTTCTTGTTTGTGCAGGTTGCGAAGTCGTCGTCTTTGTCGAGTTCGCTCATCCTCCTGAGAAACCGTTTTCCCCTCTCCTCATCGTCTCCTGGCGCTCGATTCTGCAGAGTGAGGCAAGCCAGACCCTGGAGCAGCTCCGGAGCCTCCTCGCTAATTAAAGTCATTACATTAAAGAGCCCGCCCCCGTCGCTGCCTTTATATCCTTTCGTTCTCCGCCTTTTTCCTCTCTCTCTCGCCTCAGGGTTCTTCCTCATCGACGCATGCGCAGAATTCATTTCTTGAAACAAGCGAGGACACAATGACCAAACAAGGATAGGAAAAAAAAAAAAAAAAAACTTCAGTGGTGAGAGTCGAACGCCACCGCCCACACCTCTCTCTACACTCATTTTTTTTTACTTTGCTTTTCTTTTGATTTCTATTTCCAAAAGACCAGACGCATGAGGGACCTGGAGAACGAGATGTGTTAGGGCACTGCCACAGTATGAAAGCGCGAAAGCCAAGATGCGGAGAGGCGGAGGGGAGTCGGTGAAAGAGAGAGCCGCATTGCAAGCGATTCCAAAATAAGCAAAATAAAAACACAGTGGAAAGACGAAGAACTGCGTATAGCATCTGGAATGAAACGCAACAGAGGAGCGCCAGGCCTGCCTGCTCTGGAGACGCTGATAAAAAGCCTCTGGGCGGTCGGCTCTCACTCGCAGTCACGCTTCTCAGTGCGTCCGTAGGAGGGCGCTAGTTGGAAGAGCGGAGAGATCTTTCTCGCTGGCATGAAAAACAGCAGCAGCAGAAAAAGAAGAAGCCGGAACACTCAGCAGAGCGGCGGCGGTAGCGCGCGGGGCATAATTAAGCTTTCTCCTCCGTCGCGGAGGGAGGATTGGACGGGGCTAGCTGAGCTGTGCAGGCTTCTCATTACACGAAGCGAAGACGAAGCTGGAAGCGTGCGCCAGTGCCGCAACCCGACGGGCGTATCCACAGCCCCTCTCTTTCTCTCTCTCTCGTTCACTCCCCCCTCTCAGTACTTTCCCATCAGAGGGCAGCAACCAGCAGAACGCATCCCCTCTCAGCCCTCCCCTCAACTATCCTCCCACTTTTTTAATTTTGTTAGCGACACGCAGCAGCAAAAACGACGTAAAGCTTCTTCCTTCTTCATTTAACCTCCGCTCCCCCAGCCTTCTCTCTTCCCCGCATTTATCTCTTCGCTCGCTTCTTTGTTTTTCTCGGCGCGTTCGTTATTTCTTCTGCGAGTGCGCGACTGCGCTCCGCCTCTCTGCTTCCCCTTCGATTCTCCTAATTCTAATTTGCGCCGCGTTCGCCTTAGTCCCAGGCTACGCACGTCGCGGGTGCGTTGCGCGCGCGTGTAAGTATATACACCCTCGAACCAGGAAGACTCGGAAACAGTTCTGAGTAAAAGAACAAGAAAAGAACAAGAAAGTAATGCCGGTGCTCAGAACGAGGCGCTGCCACGTTGAGTTGTAGAAAAAAGAAAATTCAGTTAGAGGCGGCTTTCTTTCCTTCCTGGTTCTTTCCTTCACTTTATTCTTTTTTCTCTCCTCTTCTTTAATGAGTCCCCCCCCCCCCCCCCCCTCCCGGATCTCCTCTTTCTCGCTTCTGATTGGCTGCTCGGCAAAGACTGGTCTTTCTCCCCGCCAGGCGCGACGTACTGCTTAGATCTCGCGTCGCCATTGGGCTGCTTGACGCGTTCTGGCTGTAATTATTATACGGTGAAGTAGGGGGACAGAGAATATTCTATGCACTGAAGTAGACCTAAAGAGTGTTTTTTTTTTTAGTTGCTCTATACGAAAAGCCCTCTCCCGTGGTTCGTTTTTTCTTTTCACTTTGTATACGTACTGTTCGATAGCGTTTACAAGGCACGACTCTCGTCTTAAGTCGTGCGCAAGCTGTGGCTGGTGCATTTATTTCCCTTGCCCTCGCTTCCTCTCGACCATGGCTGGAGACGTGGGGTGCAAGTATACTAACAGGAAAAGTGTAAAGAATGGTAGAAGAGAGGTGGTGAACGCTCATTAATTATCTCTGCCTTTTGCTCATCAGCAGCCAGCCCACTTCCGTTCGTCGGCCAGTTGAACAGAGAACGATAAAAGAAACAGAAACCTTGGCCCGCCCACTTCTCGCCTCCGTCCCGTTTGTCATTTTTTCTTAAGCCATCAGATCATTTATTTTTCCGCTGCTGTAAAGTAGTTGCAGTTCGCACTTCACACCTTGCAAATATCTACACAAATTTGCATACACAATAACAGGCTCTGCTCAGTAATGTTCTTTAATCAGAGCCATTACAAAAACTTGGGTAAAAATTTGGCATTTCCTCCAGCGACCTCTCAGGAGCTTGCAGTCGACTGTGCATGACATATTGGCTCTGTCATCAGCTATTGGCGAAGCCTTGCTATTACTTCAGTGCCGGTGGAGCAGTTCATTTCAATTGCCACTAACTGACGCGGAAATATTTTTGGGGAGGGCTCCTAATATCAAGGTGATAGATTTTCCTTTTTTTTTCTTTATGCCTTCTGCAGACGTTCATGAAGTATCAGCCTTTGTTTTTTTATTGTGTTATTGACATAGTTTTCTTGGTGGTTGCAATGGTTGTGGTATTATTAGAAGACACAATACCTTGACATTCTCGTTAATGTGTTAAAATGTTTGAATTATTGCTCTATAGTTCACGTGGCAGCACTTTTCTCCCAATGATTTCGTGTCGTGTACACAGCTTGCAACTGTCTACAATTTACCTATTGCTGTTTCACAGCAGTGTTTTACCAGGGGATCTACATTTGCAAAGCATTCATTTTAGGTGTATTATACGTAAATAAAAACGAAAAGTGTTTGCGACGGCTGATGTTAAAAGAGCTCTGCCTCCAAATAAGCCTAAGAAGACAGCAGTTTGCAACCTGTTTAAAGGGGCTCTGAAACACCTTCCGACGAGAGTACACAAACTCGCCCAATCAATACATTCTGTCGTCATGAACACCTGAGCCAAGTCATACACTTCTACATGCATCAGAGAACCCACAATCGCGTGCGAAAGCCGGCGAGTCCTTTGCGACATTTTTCCACTTGCACCCTCCCCCGTCTCACGCTCCTGCGTATTTCTGTTCAGAGATGGCTATTGGTTAGATTCTCTGTGACGTCACGCAGCCGCCGTCCAGCCAGACGCGTTGCTGCTGCTGATCAGGAAGCTCCGCCTCCCTCGGGGAATTCCCGCACGCGTCGGCGGTGGAGCCGACGGAGGAGCGCCGACGTTTCAGCGTGACGAGAGGACAGGGAAAGGCGCGAAGAAGCTGAGACTCGAATTCCGACTACAGCTCCTACGAAATGCATTGAAAAAATTCTTTCTTCTTTCACTCCCTCCTTTATCCCTTCCCTTGCGGCGCGGTTCAGGTGTCCAACGATATATGAGACAGATACTGCGCCATTTCCTTTCCCCCAAAACAAATTATTATTATTATTATTATTATTATTATTATTATTATTATTATTATTATTATTATTATTATTATTATTATTATTATTATTATTATATTCGCGAAGCGACGTCCTTTAAGATCTAATGCAGGCATATATATACCGCACCTTTACTGAGAGACACTTTCAGAGCCTCTTTTTATTTTAGTACCTGAAAGACCTGAAAAAGGTGGCATTACATGAGGGGTGGGTTGCACAGAAATAACAACAAAAAAGGACCATACTCTGTACAATTCCAACATAAAGGCTCAAAATACCAATTAAACAGGCAAACAGCTCACAAAATCAAAATGCAAAACGCTCAAATGCTTTCGTAAGTACAAAAGAAAAAAAAACAAGAGAAAAACAAGACGAGAGAGAAAACGAAACAAGCTGCAGATGCCAGTCTTTATAACTTGGCTGTTAGAACGCCTTGTACACCATACGCATTTGATACCCCGCGGCGGAGTACTGCAGCGCCATCTTTGATTTCGTATTTCTGTTAGTTGATTGTTTTTTTTTCTTTTGCTGTACTCAACATCCACAAACTAAAAAGGGCTGCGAGAGACACCATTGTTAATGGCTCCGACTAAATTTCCGCCACCTGGGAATCTTTAACGTGCACTAACATCGCATAGCACACGGAAGTTTTTTGCATTTCGCCTGCATCGAAATGCGGCTGCGGCAGAAGGAATTCGAACCCACGAATCGCAAGAGCCACTAACCCGCCATGGCATGGTTAGTCTTTAATTACAGCTCCGCTTTAATTCGCTCGGAGGTTAGCTGCTTATTAACGATGGCTTCGCGACATTGAGTACATCGTTGATTTCATTATTGAGTGCATTTACTTGCCCTCACAAACCAGTGCTCCAGCTGGAATTTCAGTATCTCCTACCATATATGTATATATATATATATATTGCATATGTATATATGCTATATATATGTGACATATGCTATATATATGTGTATATATATAGCTCGCGTGCAGAGGCCCCAAGTGCATGCACTTCAAACCAACAACTCAACTATATTGAATCCGAAATAATGTGTAGATTGTAAACATTCATAGTTTTCGAATGCAAAATTTTTCGTTGAGTTAAACCTTCATATAAGGTCCATTATAACTGCCTTTGTCCTACAATAGACTTAGCTTGGAAGATGATGGCAATGATGAAGGTCCTTTCCTGAATTCTTTCCTCGCCTTTTCTACAGCCTGTCTGTCTCAAGTCGAGCTAAGCCGCAATTTTTCGCAAAGATCTACACAGTATCCTTCACATCAACCTGAAAAAATTCTCCAGACAATTCTTGAGGACCGCTCTTTTCTTCTCTGTGTTTGTGTGTGTGAATATGATTTTCACCCCTTAAAAGCAATGTTAAAAGAGAGGCAGCTTCATCGGTATGGAACATCGAGCACAAAGTGACAGTGACAACAATAAAAAAAGCTACTTCCAACAACCTTAAGGATGTCGAGAGCCAATAGGTGGCGTCTACGCCTGGCGGCAAGCCGATCGGCTTCCTCCTTTCGTTACTCGCAGCAAGAAGACAACGGGCATGGACAGCCCGGCGGGTCTGACGAGTGGCCAGCGCCAGTTAGAAGGGGGCGAGTTATTAGACCGTGTCGGAGGAGAGGGGGGAACAGGAGGAGAGCTAAAGCGCCCATTCTTCGAACGCAATGCGTCGCCAGCAGGGGTGCCCTCCTTTTGTCTTGGCGACTGGCAGAGCGCTGGTGTGCGCGAGTGTGTTACGTACTCCACCGATGTATAAAGCCATTGTGAAACTTAATACGAACGTGCATGGCGCAATTCAAAATATCTGCTACAGGGTTCGTTGTATTTGAAACATATACAGTTGAAATGGGACACCGACTAGCAAAGACATTACACACAGAAAAAAAAACTTGCTTCCTACTGCCAAAAGTTCAGTACCGTTCTGTCTACGCCTTCTACATATTGTCTTGTCAGCTAATTTTACCTCTTGAACATGAACTGCCAACTCGCCCAGCAAAACAACTCTTTTACAGAGCATAAAGCAAACATCTATACAGTTCCAAAAGCATGCGCGCTACTACATCGATATCGCGGAACACAAGCTCTATGAGCAGTATTGTATTGTAGCTCAGTTTACAAGAAACTGAGGTTACTGAGTTCAAAGCTATCGTAAGTTGCTCCAAGCTCTGCCACCAGACACAACGACAACAAGGCGGAGCATATTGTATAGAATGTCCCAGACACCACAGACTGTACACAGTAGATGTGCTAACTGCTGCAAGTACATGTGTTGCATTCCAGGGCCTACTGTACAGTGCTCAATTCATAGAGGGCAAACTAGTCGGGGAGCCATCAAGTGTATTGAGCAGCGAGGAAGCTCCTCACGGACCGCCATTGCAAGGTGCATGTAAAGAGGGAAGCAATGAGACGTCTACTTGCACGACTGCATCGTGAGAGGTGCGCCAAACGCGCATAATCATAACGAGGTCTCCTAACCTCTTGTGAGGCAAAATTTATTTCCAGTGGTGCTTCAAACACTCTCAAAGCGCCGTTCCTTGTAAGTGTCAGCTAGTAAGGCTATGAAGAAGAAAGACAATAAGAAATGCGCCGAAAGGTGGTCAGCGCAGTTCTTTCGGCTGAGCCAAAAGAAACCAAAAAGAGAAAGTGGAAGCGTGGTAGCAGGTTTCGAAATACTAGCACGCAACCGACAAGAAGCAAGACACGTGCATGACATCTCAGTGACAACTATCTGAACTGCTTCCGGTTACGAGAAGACACAGCGGCGGACGCGAATTACGAGAGAATTACGAGTTAAGTAAAAGCTGGCTGCGTGCCAGCGAGTAGCGGCCTGCTGAAGCTGGCGCGGCAGTGGCACGCTTTCTAGTTAGTGCACGGGGAGGCGGTTAAGCTGCATTAATGGCAGCGTACGACTTTAAACGCCTAAGATTCCCAACCTGGCATTCTCTCGAGTGGGAGGCTAACGATAGACAATTGCCCTGAACCATAGAACGCGGTTATATTGCGACAGAGAAACAAACACTTGCTGGTTGGGGAGGGGGGTTGGAGGGCAAGAACATGGCAAGCACTGAATCGCGGCCATATTCACTGCATTCTGAAAAATAGCGTTGACAAAAAGCTCTGTGCGACAATGAGAATGTCCAGAAAGATGCTTTTAACGGCTTCCTGTGATGTGTAAAATTCAAAGACTACGCAATATTCGTGCATGCATTCATGCTGAAGTGCATTCATGTTGACATTACACCGCGCACGCCTTGTGACCGCGAAAACACCTCCCTCAGTCCTCTGTGACCAACAGAATTCATCAGAAAGCCTACGCATTTGACCACCAACGACATGACATGTGTTGCGACTGTCAGTGCTCAGAATAATGACTACTGCGCCAATTTTTAAAGCAAATTGCCCTGTGTTTAGCTGTAGATACTAATATTAAGTGACCTGATGTCTGTTGATCTTCCATATCATCATCATCATCACCACCACCACCACCACCACCACCACCACCACCACCATCATCATAATCGTCAGCCTGACAACGCCCACTGCAGGGCAAAGGCCTCTCCCATGTCTCTCCAATTAACCCTGTCCTTACCCAGCTGCGCCCACCCTATGCCTGCAAACTTCTTAATCTCATCCGTCCACATAATTTTCTGCCGCCCCCTGCTATGCTTGCCTTCTCTCGGAATCCACTCCGTTACCATTAGCATATAGCATATCTAAGATCCCTTAAGAGATCTCCTCTTCTATATTCTCGAGACCTTCTCCTTGCTCATTCATGCAGACAATATACACAGGACTCATCGGCCCTCAATATGAATATTCTTGCCCACGAAGCAATAAATAACAACGACGAAGAGATAATTTCTCTGCTTTTGAATAACAGCGACAGCAAAGTGTTATTGTAAATGGCGCAACGCCCGGCCTGTAAGTGTAACGCTTTAATGCATTTTATACCTGGACCCTTCTTTCCTGCCACTACTACTTTCAGTAGTTCGCTCTTCGCGTCGTTCCATCCCTCTATCTTTCTTCTTTTTTCTCTTTATTTCCCGCCGCATCTTTCCATCGCAGTCTCTTGCGGCAACTGCAGACGCAAGGATATCCTCTCAGCAGAGTCAGCGTGTGCGGATCGCAGGCAAGCGTGAAGGACTCTGCGCGAGTGCGCGGCGTCAGCAAATCGCATTGACGCGTCACTTCTAACTTGCTTTCCACTCTTATTTCATTTCTGCGCGCTCATCTCTTTTACTAATATTTTTTTTTCTTCGCGTTTTCCTCATGCGATGCTTCTTTCCAACCACCATCCTCCCGAACATATCCTCCAGCGAGGCGTTCATGAGGCGACGGGTGGCTTCGGAAAAAGCCTGAACCGACAGTTTGCTGGTGGCGCCGCCACTGCATCTTCTCCTCTCTATTTCTTTATTTTTATTTTATAACATGGAAGAGCAGATAGAAGAAGGAAGTTGGGTTGCAGTGAGGCCACCAGGAGTGGGATACTTATACCTGGAATTGGATGCAGGGTGAGGTGGATTACTCCTGCGTCGCGAGAGAACGTGAAAGGAAATATAAACAGCGAAGTTTAAGCGGCGCATGCGTCAAGTGAAATGTGTTGGACGTATGTTGCATTATACATTTGTACATATAACGGGTGTTTCAGCGAACACTTTCAAAAATTCTCAAAAGTAGGCTTTTTGTGGTAAAAATGTCGCTTTTGCAGGTCGTCAGTAATAGCCATATCAGTTTTCAGAATTTAGAAAACGCGAATATGCGGCTGGACAAGATTTGGCTTTTTCGGCTAGTTACGTGCACTGGAGAGGTTGCTTTGCGTGCGTATTTATACGAAAGCGCATGCATTTTCGCACAACACAGCCAAATTTTGTCGAGCCACAGCGGCGAGGCTAACCGCGTTTTCGAAATTCTAAAAACTGATACGGCTATTTCTAACGACTTCCTACAAATCCCTAATTGCAACTAGGCGCCTAAATCTACTAGTTAAAAAGTTAATTATTAAAAAGTAGTTAACCAGCTTACTACTCAAGACAACTCACTGGTTCTCTGGTGCCCGCCAACACTGGCAATACTCTGCCGCAAAAGCCATATTTTTACCCCAAAAAGCCTATTTTTGAAAAATTTTTGAAGGTGTTCACTGAGACACCCTGTATATCGAGGAAGCAGTCTGCGTTTCGTGAGCATCGACTCTATACTTGTTCTGTGTTACGTTTTTTCCTCGTACAGGTAGTTTTTAAACTCTTTTTAATCTTGCCGTCATCGTATTTCTCTGCGTATTGTTAGGTTTGTGCCCTTCGTTTACGGGGTCACCATCTCGTTATTTCTAGTATAGCCCGTAGCTGTTGGTCTTGAATCGCTATTTCGGTTTTCAAATATTTTTCACGAGTAACCTGCTACGTAAGAATGGGCAAAGGGCCAACGTATTGTCTGCGACTGGAACCACGCCACTTCTAGCGGTGCTTTCAGCGCCACAGAAGCGGCACTGAGGTAGAGTCTTTGTCAAAAATATACAGCCCAAGAGGTTCGCTTCTAAACCGTATAGCTTGGCTCTTTAGCACATTTGACGGTTTTAAGCTTGGAAGGGCTGAGGACTTAAGTTCCTCCCGCCTTCGTGAGATCAGGGTTTCTGAGTATGCAAGAGAAGCCGCGCTGCAGAGCTCAGAAGCAGACCCCTTGGGCTGTATACTTTTGAGAAAGACTGCATACATCTAAAAGAAAAGACGTACGCGTCATCGTCGTCAAATGCTTCGTCACCTTCTCAAATGCAATAGTGTAATTCAATTTCCGGTTCACTGCTATCCCACAAGGTCGTGTTTAAAGATAGCAGCTTGCCATACTGACTGTTTTCTTTACAAACCTGTGAAAAACAGCTGTCTGCATTCCCTGCCAGCTCGCTGAACTCCCCACGTGACATTTCATAGACACCATGAAATTTCACACTTTCAAATGAGGACGTGTTGAAGTCGAGTTTACAAATGTGGCGTTTCCAATCAGCTGCAGTTTGCGAAACTCACACTTATGGCGAAAACTTCCTTTCTTTTACTAATTACGTACATTTTGCAGGAGAGCTGTATTTGTTATAACCATAAACAGGCAGCGCCATATACATTCCGCGACCCAAATATCTAACTGTCTCTTCAATTTTTGTTAACGGTTAATGGATATTTTCGGGCCAAAGAAACCCTGTATTTAGGAGATAAGTCATACTCAAAACAAAACACGTTGTGGGGCTAGTTGGTGAAGCATAGTTTCTCGAAGTTCTTTATAGCGCTACAAAAAAAAAAAAAAACAAGGACACAGGAAGAAGTACACAGGAGAGCGCCCGTCCTGTGTACCTCTTCCTGTGTCCTTGTTTTTTTTTGTAGCGCTATAAAGAACTTCGAGAAATCATACTCAAAAGTTGCTGATAATTCATTTCGATCACTTAGTATTATTTGCTTGTCAGCATATACCAATAAGACTGAGCCACACGGTCGATATACTCAATCTTTTCACGGTTGTTTCGATATTTTTCATCAATACATAACACTTCTAACATAATCACATCCATCATCACATAGTGCTTTGTAATGTGCCCTATCTATATATCAAGTGTCTTGAGACAATTATTATTTGTAAAAGTATTTATTCTCTCATCTCAGAACGCTGGCCAAAGCTCTGCAGCCATCCTTGTTGATGTGCTACAAGGCCGATCTGACAGCACAACATACGTTATGGACACAGTTGCCATAAAAAAAGATAATTCCACGCAGGCCATCGCGTGTACCCATAACAGAACCGAACTGTGAATGCCACATGGTCCATTACCTCCGCGCAAGCTTACCGGGCCCTACGACCCTCTTGACCTTGACATAACAGAAACACCATTGATGAATGGCACGGTTTCGGGGTGTCGCTGTGTGCGTACGTGTGTGTTTGTGAGAGGGAGTACAGCATGGCCTCCATACAGGAACACGCGGATCTGATGAATCAGATCCCGAAACACGCCCACGCCCGGAGGGGGGCACCTGCAGGATGTCCTATACGCGCCGTTCTTTAACGACCTCGCCGCTGCCTTTGCCGTATATATACACACACGAACGCGCTCGGCCGCAAATGGGCATAGGAGCGGTAAAAAGCGCGACAGTGGACGGACCTGGCAGAGAGGCAGGAATTATACATCCGCGCGCAGTATACAGCTCACCGCTCCGTTGGTCCACCGGGCCCCCCGCACGGATATCGACCTGCTTCCTGTGCGGAAGAGTGCGCGCAGTTTCATGGTCACATTGGCGCTATGCGCAGGTACCGCGTAGAGAGGGAAAGAGAGAGAGGCACGCAGAGATCGCTTTTCCGCGTTTTTCCGCCCGTGACGTACCTTCCTTCGTGGTGACAAGGAACAGAACGAAACTTGAACCTGTGTGATTCAACATAAAATGTGTTGCTGCATAGAGACGTATACTGGCGCGTTCGGTACGAGCTGAAACACATAAGGTGGTGGCAGGCGCTCAGTTCACGAAGCAGTCCGAGTTCTGTGAAGGCAAAATTTATTTATTTATTTATTTATTTATTTATTTATTTATTTATTTATTTATTTATTTCAAGTTCCCCCACGGCTCATGCAGAGGGCATTAGAGAGGGGAGTGAGCGGTTGCAAAATGATACATAAGAACAACGCTGAACAGGTTCTTCCAGTAATATTGAACGCGTGTGGAATAAAATATTGCAACACCATTATGCCGCATTACGGGGCAAAGAAAATATATATTACACATTGCTATAAAGACGTGAGTTGTGCAATAACGATATTATGGCATTAATAAGATAATAGGGTATTACTAGATATTAGATAAATGTATTAGGGTATTTTGCCGTCGATGCATGCAAAGAAGGCACTATGAGCAACGATTGAAACGCGAACAAGAAAACTGAGGTGGCAACAAGAACACTAACATATTAGCTCCTTGAGTAGAAATACAAGCCAGCTTAACACTTCTTAGGAAGACTGTGCTCGCCTTCGAAGTTAAAATAACCTTAACTAGTATTGAGCTTCCCTTGGCTGAGAGCTTCCTATTTTGCTGTTGGTGGCTCAGTTGTCCTGTTCGCGTTTCGTTGATAGCACACTGAATGATTGTCAAAGCTGAGCGCTCTGTGTCAGGGCGCATTGATTTACTATGAAGAGAAAAACTCAGCTCGCTCCCTTCGGACGCTTTGGGAGTCGTGTTGAGTGCACTCGATGACAGTGCCGGTTTTTGCTCTCTGCCTTCGCTTTGTCCTCTCCATATTGCGCAGCTCAGTACCAGGTCGCGTGCTCACTAGATTCGTTGGCTGAAGGGTTGAGGGGTTCGCCCGAACACAGGAGGGTGAAATAATTAGGTCGGTGAAACATTCAAAGCAGGTTTGCTTCATGTTTGTATATTTTTAGGAATTACATTAATTGTACAAGTCTCCCTGCATTCAAAAGTGCATGTCAAGAGATCAAAATAACTTCAGCGTCTACACGTGGCACATCACTTGGAGAAGTTTAGAATAAAAAAAACAAGCACATAGAACGCAGCTGGGCTGGAATCGATGCAAGGTTTTTGTTTGAGAACAACTGCCCCCCCCCCCCCCCCCCCTCGTTTATAAAACCAATTTCACTACTTTCCTGACGTTCGTAGTAGCGATAAAAAAAATACAAATATTTCAACGAAGCAAGTTCAATAAATGCATTGCTGAAATATGACCACCACCCCAACTTCCCTCTCCTAGACTGACCCACCCATAGGTCTGCCGTTGACCTAGGTGGACATGAAAGAGGAAGAGGGAAGAAAAAGTAGCAGAAAAAGAAAAGATGATAGCCTCGGCAGAATTCATTGGCTTCTATGGGGCACCCTTTCTATTACACACATTTGTCTCGATGTATGCTCTAAATATTCTCTTGTTTGCGTTCGTTACTGCCCATAGTTTCTTTTACAACTTAAGCAGCCAGCGGTACTATGATGTTGTTTTAGACGACATGACAAATAGACAGTCAGCTTTTTTTCCCTCCCTTCCTCTCCCCCCCCTTTTTTTTTGTTTGTCACTAGTGCCCCCAATGCACCGTGGAGACGTCATGCTTGGTTTGCAGCCTCCGAAAACTTCTCCGCTTAGCCTCTTGTAAGGTTGCTCGAGCAAATGCGCTACTTCGCACGGCTCTGAATGGCAACCGAGCGGCGCTTTCGTAATCTTCTTTATCCTTTTTTTTCTATTTTTTCTATTTATTTGTTTGCCCCCGCTATGACGGCCGTGCTCGTCAGGTTGCCACGCACCTCTGCGAGGCACTCGGGCTTCCGCCGGCTCGCCCAAAACATCGGCACTGTCCGTGGACCGAAGAAGATTGCGAGCTGGGCTGCGCAGAGGCGCGGCAGCTCCCTGCCCCCCGCTCATCACTCAGCGATTTCGCTCGCTGTGTCGGCCGTGCTGTAGGCGGCCCGGCGTACTACGTCGGGGCAGAGTGCGTCGAGTCAAGGGGCCGGTGCGAACCTTTTCTTTAGTTGTTGTTATTGCAGTTGTTGTTGTTGTTGTTGTTGTTGCTTGTAGCTAGCCCCAGAAAACGGCCTCCTCCTACCATCTGCGTTCATAGCGCATTTCCTTCCTAAGAACTTCCCTTATAAAAATGGTCTATAGAGAATCTATAGATTTCATATCGACTCTATTTCCTTTCTATAGATATTTTACCTCTATTCATAGTCTACGAACTGTCTATAGACCAGCGTCAACTAAAAGTGTATGGCCATAAATCTAAAGATTGTCTATAGACTGTCTATAGAATTTGTATTGCCTATAGACTATTGAGGTTGAGGTTGAGGTGTTGAATGCTACAGGTGGGGTTAGCCTTGCTTTGTCTGCCGGCAATTGCTCCACCAGAGCGTCCCTTCGATATTAACAATGCCGCATCTACCCCGCTAAGCGCACAGTCTCTTATAATAGCACACATTCTCTTCCGCAGTCACCATCTATGCACACAATCAATCCACACAGTTCACATCACAGTCCACTCCAGAAGTCACCATCTATGCACATATTCAGTCACAGTAGAACATAGGCCATTGTAGTGCCACACTCCATACACACATTCACTCACAGTATAATGTAGTCCACTACGGAAGACACCATCTACGCACACATTCAATCACAGTAGGCCATAGTGCGTTCCTGCTGTCACCATTCTCTGCTGTTACTATTCTCTCTGATTTGTCTATATACAGTCTATAGACTTTATAGACAGAAGTCTATGGACAGTCTGTGCATTGTCTAAAGAAATTGTAGGGGTTGGCTGTTCCTTTCATGGCGACGTCTTGCTTGCGTTACACCTTTTAGATGTCCGCGAAAGCATGCAGCTGCATCAAACCTGCGCCTTGACCTTACCACAGGTGTATGCGAAAATCTTTGGCCACTCAGAGGATCACGAGGCAAAACAAAACAATTAGGGCAGAGCTGCGGGGGGTAAAGGCGTCGGACAGAAACACGAAAAATGACTGGCGTTAGTAAGACAGGGCCCTACCGCTGGCTATCATCAGAGATAGGATCCCAAACGCGACGGCATTATGCAATGAAAACTAAACACTTCGACAGAATTGAGTGTCTGATTGGGAATAACTTACAGTGCACTGCCGCCTGTCACCCGTGAAGAAGAACCTCGGTCAGCTTCGAAACGAGCAGACATTTTAAATTAAAATTTTGGTTGGAGAACATATCTCCCAATTTACTATAAGGCGCCAAGCACTATGTGACGTCAATAAGGTGGAAAACCGAGTCGGCGCCTAAGCCTCTGTGTAGTAAAAATAGTTTATCGAAAATCTCTGGTAGGTTGTAGCGGCGGTTGGAGCTCTCAGTCCGGAACCCCATTGGCGTAAGCTGCTGCCTGGGCTCTTTCGATGAGTTCTTTCTGACTCGTTTCATCCGATCTGATCAGAGC
The DNA here is from genome assembly GCF_052857255.1 of Amblyomma americanum. Classification (NCBI taxonomy): domain Eukaryota; kingdom Metazoa; phylum Arthropoda; class Arachnida; order Ixodida; family Ixodidae; genus Amblyomma; species Amblyomma americanum. The sequence continues at coordinate 190,228,409 of NC_135501.1, read as the reverse complement.
TGCCTCCCACCCCCTCCTGCGTTGGCTGGTTATTAATATTGATAACCTCATTTCGTTGGCAGGGCCATGCCATAGGGTCTGCCTTCTCCCCGCAGAATTGGCATTGCGAGTCAAATCGTTCCGGATCTATTACGTGTAGTCATCGTAGCTTGTTGGCTAGGCAGGAAGCACTGGTTATTGAAGAAGTCGCCAGTGCTCTATCTACAACACACTCTACTTCAATGTACATTCTTGCAGGTTCACACACAGCGTATCGCAATTACCTCAGTGGCAGCATAGCACCGCTAGTATCTCAACTCCTGCATATCCGCGGCTGCCAACGCACACATAAACACCTAATATGGGTAACTGGGCACCAGAGAATCCCAGGGGACGCGATCGCACATGCCTAAGGCCAAGCGTTTCTCCCCCGGGCACCCAATTGACACCCATGTCGTGGAACCCCAGCACCACTACTAACTTACCCGCCGGGTCTGCACTCCGCCGGTTATATACTAGACAATGGGGATGAGCTACACATACGCAAGCTACAGACCAATCTGTCTGTGTATATGCGGCAGCTGTTAGAACACAACGACGAAGTTGGCTGGCGGAAGGAGCAATGCCGGTCCCATTATTTGACCAGCTTACTTCATCGTATTTCAAATTCTGCAGCATAACCAAGCGTTGTACGACGGACTATTCTCGGGTGAGGACGGCAATATTCAGCGCACCATTCTCACCCCTCCGTTACAGGCTTGTGACCACTATCCTGCTGCTTAGAATATATGTCCGCACGAACAGTATTCAGTCGTAACGGCGAATAGTGTGCTTTGCGCCCCGCGAGTGACCATATGGAAACGGTTGGCAGCTTCGGCACAGCACTAAGCGCGCTTTCATCTCCTCGAGTTCCCTGAACGAAATGGGTGCGTTCAAAAATACGCGGCCTCGTTCGTGAATTTCCCTTCAAAACCGAGTAAGGTCGCCACCTGTCCTAGGCGTATCGATGACAAGCCTTGTTGTGTATTCGAAGACCACCACGCACCGGTTCGTGGCCCAGAAAAAATGTCGCCGCAGTTTCACAGAAAAAAAAAAAAGACGCGGACATGCATGACTGTGAACCGCGCCGGGAATGCGCTTTGCTTCCTGAGTATAACGCAACTGCGCCTAAATTAAGAGTTGAATCCTATAGATACTAATTTGAGCGTACAATATGCTCCGCAATCAAAGATCTCAAGCACACAGCTTGTAGGTGGTAGCATTTCTTAAGAACCCTTATGTCGGTCAGTATTCAGGCCAATTCTCGCATTCGCGTTTAAAAACCTTGGACCCAGATCTGAAGCTTCGGTTTCCATCCGGCCTACCACGACGTGAAGCAACTTTGTTGTGTCGCCTGTGGCTTGGTGTAGCTTTCACCAAGCACTACTCCTTCTTAATAGCTAAGTATGGCTGACAGCCCTGCATGTGCCATTTGCGGGTGAGATGAGACTATATCCCGCATTCTTTGTGAATGTCCTGCCTACAGCGCCGAAAGGCAGTCTCTCTGCCGTGCACTGGAGCATCTCGACCTGCGCCCACTGACGTAAACGAGAGAGAGAGAGAGAGAGAGAGAGAGAGAGAGAGAGAGAGAGGGTTTATTGATAGGAAAGGAAGAGAGGTTGGCCTGAAAAATAAATATCTGGCCTGCTACTCTGCTCTGGGGGACGGGAAGAGGAGATAAAAGAAGGTCACGATAGGGCACGATGATGATGGGAGGAGGCAGATGAAAAACTACTTAAAAAAAAAACAAGGCACACTTTCTGACATCACAAACGCGAGACAAGGTCCGTGTCGCTCAAAAAGCGTGAGAGCGCTCGCGTTGCCTTTACAGTTCTAAAACTATCTGGCCAAGCGCCGAGGATCAAATCTCAGAGAGGAGCGATGTGTCCATAGGCTTCAGAGCAGATGCGAGTATGAGTCTTTCACGTGCATACGCTGGACACGCCACTAAAACATGTTCTATAGTCTCTAGCACGCCACATGTGGTACATTCCGGGGAGTCCGCTTGTCCTATTAAGTGCAAGTATTTGCGCGTGAATGCCACGTTTAAACGTAGTCTATGGATAACGCATGCAATAGGGCGAGGTATTCCGCGAGGAACTGAAAAGGTCATCGTCGGATCTAGCCGTTTAAGGCGGATGTGGCGTGTGTCTGGCAGGGCCCTACGGAAACGAAGATTCTCGGCCACTGGCCGCGGCGGTCGTCCGCGGTGAAGGCTTCCAAAGCAGTGCTCCTGCTTTTTGAAGACTTCTGGCCAGCACGATAGGCTGTGACTTTACTGAGCGCTGTGACTTTGCATAGTCGCTTTAATTTCCTGCAACTGTCTTTTCTCCTTCATCTTTTTCTCCCCTCACTCCTTCCCCCCCATGCAGGGTAGCAAACCAGCTATTCTTCTGGTTAACCTCCCTGCCTTTCCTCCTTATCCTCCTCCGTATGTCGGTAACTTATACTGTTTCTTTGTTCTTGTTTACTTTTGGTATTGAGGCTATTCTTGTTTACTGGTTTTGTCACGCCTGTTTTGCAATATCTTCGTCATTCAGCGACTGCCGGGTACCGCCCCACAAGCCTTTATGGCTTGGGCAGACGTGTCCTAGAATTGTAAGCATGATTTCTGAAAAATAAAGGCGTTTATTATTACTATTATTATTATTGATAATGGCTGTGGTAACTAAAACCGTCATGAAGACCGCCGCTAAACACTCAATAACGAAATAAAAGCGAAGACAGTACATAGATTCAAAGCAGGGGGAGTCAACGAGACAGGGGCTGCTGAAAACAAATGATCCAAGCCCCGCCTGGCCATAGTCTTTTCAACTCGCCTCCCCCCTTCTAGGCCGAACGATTCGGAGCGGGCTACAAAGGCACAGCTGGAGCAAGGCGCTTCTCTGGCACTCGTCATGCTCCGAACGATACAAACCTGCTTCCGCCCCCCCCCCCCCCCCATCCGTCCCCCCCTCGAGAAGAAGCCTCGCACTGTTCCACCTCCTTTCTCTGCTCAAGGAACTCAACAGCGCGCGAATTCGTCTCCTCGCGCGCCGATTTGGCTGCGGCTTCGCCCACGGCGTAGAAATGATGGAAGCCGCGAAAACGACTTCATATTCGTGCTCTTCTCTTCTGCCTTTTGCTTTTGTTTTCGTTTGTTATTTCTCTTTTTCTACTCGAAAGCGTTCCTACCGTGATTTCTTGGATCTCTGATAATCGGTTCTTTCTTTTCACGTCTTGCTCTCGCCGTCGTCGCCTTCTTGTTTTAGTTCTTTGCTTCCGGAAGCCCCATACGCGTTGTGCGTAGGCCGCGCGCGCCTCGGAGGTTCGTTCCTTTCAGCTTTGTTCGCCGCGCCGTCAATTCTGCACGCCTTTCTCCTCCATCCACATTGTCCAGTTTTCTTCTCTTCTTCTTTCTATAAGGCTTCAGAGCGTTGCTTTCGCGTGCGCCTCTTTCTCTTTTTTTTTTCATTGTTTCTGTCGCCCGCTTCACACTGGCCATTTCCGTCTATCTGGGTAAGCGGGCTCACGCCACGCGCAAGCCCTGTTCGAACCTGGCCGCACCGAGTTAGTCGCCCTCTCCCCTCCCCCTCTCTTCTCTCTAACTCGCCTCTCGCAACGCTTCGAGCCTGAAGAACCGGCGCGCGGCGCTGACGCCGAAATTACGACGTGCCTTATCGTTTGGCTGTACGTGTTTCCTTTTCGCGTTGCCGTTCATGCGCTTGCGTCAATCATCGCTGCTCCGACCCTGTTGCCGCTCTTTCCATCCATTCTTTTTTTTTTCTCTCTCTATCAGCATCCACCTTCGAGACTCCCTTACTTTCATTCGCAACGTTCCGACGTCGGCGAAAGATGGTCATCTCGCAGTTCCAGTTCTGACCGACAGGCGGCCGTCGCGAGCGACCCCTCGCGCTCGCGAGCGCGTTCACTGATTGGAACCGGCGCGAATTTCACGCACCTACGCAGTCTTCCTTTTCGCTTTATTCTGACTTTCTTCTTGCGCTGCGGACACGAAGGAGCGAGGGATTGGCAACTGCCTCAAGATGGCGCACTCGTTTGCACGAGGAAGGAATGCATCATGTAGGAGCTTTGCATGCAGAGCCATCTCAAGTTAGTATGTCTAGACCTGCGCGTTTTGAGGGGTCTCTGCGTGACGGGTTCGGTTATTTCACCCATAGCGCGCCATCACGTGACGGTGACGTCACCGGTAACAAGGCGCCATCCGAGCGCACTCAACCGGTGCTGATGGTCTCGTTACGAGACTTCTAGAACACTCTAGTCTCATCATCGACTTCAAGTAACAGCGCAGAAAACACAGACGGGACACATAGAGCGAAAACACACAACGAGCGATGTGCGTGTTCTTGCTCTATGAGTCCCGTCTGTGTTTTTGCGCCGTTACTTGAAGATGAATAACCAACAAGCCCAAGCTGCTGGTCTGGCTCATCATCGACGCTGTTGTTGAAGCCTATCACGTGACCAGCGCCGCACACGTGAGCGCGCTCTTGGCTCGCTGGTCACGTGACTACTCGACGCTTCTTGTTGGTTAAACTAGTTGAACTGAGAGCGCCTCTGCCATAAAAGAAGAAGAGATCAGAGAAGGTTAAAAGAGGAGTCGTGGGGCGCAATGCACTCCTGGATGACGTCAGGCATTTCGTGTCGCATGAGCACAAATCACCAAAGCATGGAACAGCTGCGTTGGTGACACGCATTCACGAGAAATCGAAGAGTCGTATTTGTCCCTCCGGACAACATTAGTCAGAGTGAATGAAGAAATATCGATTCACTTTCCTTCTTACGCCAAAGAATCAACTTGTAATAATAATAATAATAATAATAATAATAATAATAATAATAATAATAATAATAATAATTGGTTTTTTGGGGAAAGTAAATGGTGCAGTATCTGTCTCATATATCGACGGACACCTGAACTGTGCCGTAAGGGAAGGGATAAAGGAGGGAATGAAAGAAGAAAGGAAGAGAGAGAGGTGCCGTAGTGGAGGGCTCCGGAATAATTTCGACCTCCTGGGGATCTTTAACGTGCACTGACATCGCACAGCACACGGGCGCCTTAGCGTTTTTCCTCCATAAAAACGCAGCCGCCGCGGTCGGGTTCGAACCCGGGAACTCCGAACCCGACCGCGGCGGCTGCGTTTTTATGGAGGAAAAACGCTAAGGCGCCCGTGTGCTGTGCGATGTCAGTGCACGTTAAAGATCCCCAGGTGGTCGAAATTATTCCGGAGCCCTCCACAAACATACGCGCGGCCTTGAGCCCCCAGTGGGTCTTTCAGTAAAGGAAACTCAGTAAAACAAAAGTGATGCTACTCTCACAGTGTTATAAAATGTGACGATGATCAAATATAACAATAAGAGAAATATTTATTTGTGTCTCCTTCTACTATGACATCACAAGAACGAATCGAAAACTGAAAGCCTGGCCCAAACCCAGTTAACAAAAAGATGTATTCGTAACGTGCAGCCGGAATGTGAGTCCATTGCGGCTTATGCACCACGTTAGTTGACCCTTCTCGGTTTCTCAGTGGCTTTGGAATTCTTCTGATCCCATAGTAGTGGCATCGAATTCCGGCGTCGCACCCGCATTTAGGTGCATATGCGAAGCAAAACTTCTCGCGTGCTTCGCGATGCCAGCAAATGTCAGGTGGTCTAACTTCATCCGGAGCCCTCCACTACGCTGTCCTTTACAGCCAGTGTGTCACTTCCGGAAGTTAATACCCAGATATAGTGCCAGTAATATAAAGTTAATGGTCTCATCCTTTTGTATTTGTGCCAAATCTATAAACACCGTGGTCAAATGTAGTTGTCAGACTAAAACAACACTTGCATCTTTCCGTACTGATTCGCCAGGCGCAGCCTAATGTCGTACATCCTGTCGTATAGTGATCTAAATTAAAGTACAAGGTAATAATGCGCGTTGATTTAAGTGTTTATGCTACCACCTAACAACACTTGCATCTTTCCGTACTGATTCGCCAGGCGTAGCCTAATGTCGTACATCCTGTCGTATAGTGATCTAAATTAAAGTACAAGGTAATAATGCGCGTTGATTTAAGTGTTTATGCTACCACCTGTGCCTTGAATCACCCAGAGCTGCCGTCATGAGGACGGTAGCAAAAAAGTGGTAGGGTTTTAACGTAGCTAAACAGAGTAGCCGTGCAAAAGCATGTGTTTAGCCTGATTGGCTCATGGTTTTGCTTTACTGGGACGTCGCCACGTCTGGCGACGATATTCGACTCAGGTTAAGCTCTGATCGATGTTAAGCTGCTCTGATCTGTTCGCGCTGTAGATGGAAGTTGATGAAGAAGGCGGTGTGCAGTGCACAGTAATATAGTGTGTTGCTGTTTAACGCGAGGCGTGATCGGCTGCGGCACAGTGATGATGATGATTATCGATTTTTAAGGCGCAACGGCATCTGTGGCCAAAGAGCGCCATGGCACAAAGTATTTTCGACTACTCAAGGTGGGCTCGAAGACTCATTTTTCAAGCATTTCACTCCAGGTAAACAGAAAACAAGGCCAGGGGAAGCTTGTACCCATTATATCAGCGGTGGGTACCCGGCGGCACTGGGGATCGAACCCCGCACCTCCCGCATGCTAGGCGGATGCTCAACCACTTGGCCACCATGGCGGTTAGGCTTCGTGACAGTACTAATACCATGCTTAAAAAAAAAGAAATATAGCATAGTGGCTCCGTGCAGTGGAGCGGCAATATTTATTTCATTTCTGCATGGGCTGCCGCTATGCTAGGTTTCGCCAAGGTCACCTTCAAGGTCAAGCTTCGCAGAAACTCGATGAGCCTGTTACACCTCGTGAAATAGTGCTTTTGCGAAAAGTGCTATGCTTTTAGTCGCCATACAGGCGTACTCTATCTATAAGCACACACCTAAGGGGGGGGGGGGGGGGGTAACAAGACGAAACGTCGCCGCTCCCACCGTGGGCCAAGCTTCACTGGAACAGCGGGAGTGCAAGTGTAGGCGTCCATGAATGGTGGCGTACGTGTACGCGTCTCTCTATGTGCTGGGGTCCCCGGCCGGCTCTCCTTGTTCGTATGTTCCGCGCCCGCATTACGTGGATGCGTACAAGCCATGCGCCCGCTCAGTTCATCAATCCACCGTTCGATTCCTCCCACGCCATCGGGAGCGCGATGGGTTTTTGTACGCAGTGTCCAAGAAAGAAGTGTATATCATACATCTCGAACGCTTGTTGTCGTTTCTGGCAATTATACTACTTTGTTTGATCTTTTCCCTAACAGTTTTCTCCTAGTTCTGTGTGTCCGCGTGTTTGTTTATTTGTTTCTTTGTGTCTTTTGTCTGTTTGCACTTGAAGTAAATGCCATATAGTCGTGGCGAACGTCACTGTGTGGGCTTACGCGTGATAAGCAATGCGTTGTAGCCGAGATTTCGCGCGCGCTAATGGTGGTGGTCCCGGGATTCACCCCCAGAGAAAGGCCCTGTATGTTCCGTTCGCTAAGCTCGTCCATCAAACCACATCGAGGAGCGGGCAGCACCGCAGCGCGGGCGGGGCCGAGATTGTCACGTGGTACGTGCGCCACGGAGTGACGCGATTTGATGGAAGTCGCTTTGGGCTCTCCGCGGGCGCGCGGTTATCGCAAGGCGCGAGAAATCAACCAAATTCATTGAGCCACAGTGGCGAAGGTAATCCCGTTTTCGAAATTCCAGAAACTGAAATGGCTACTGCTGACTGCAGGCTCAAATCTTTAATTACAGTCAAGCGCTCATCGCTAGTAGTTTAAAGGTTAACTATTAGCATTTAGTTAATTACTTTACTAACACTTAACTACCACATTTAACTATTAGTAAAGTTTGTAAAGGGAACTGGTTCAGTAAAGTTTGATTTAGTAAAGTTTGGCTTCTGTCAGCTTCTTAGCTATGGTGAGCAGCGCCCCCTGGTCTTCCAGGGAGATGCTGGTCAACTACACCTACCACTGCTCAAGGCCAAACTGGCGGCTACAATTTTTTGCCGAGTGGTCTAAGGTGCCAGATTTAAGCTCTGGTCCTCGTAAGAGGGCGTGGGTTCGAACCCCACTTCTGACATACGTTTTTGGTGTCTGGACCAACTGTACCTGTGACTTTATCTGTGCTGACATTCTCTGTGCTTCTGTCTGTTCTGTTCCTTACGGGTTTCATGTTTTTTGTTTGTTTGTTGTTTCTATTCTCCTGCTTTTCTCTTTAAAATAAGTTTTCTTTTTTAGCGTTTAGCTCCTTTTCTTTTTTTATTGGCTTTAAGCCCGGTAGAGCGTAGCTGGTCCGGGCTCTCTCTCTCCCTTTCATGTATGTTTTTTTTTTGCATTTTTTTTTCTGAGAGGACCAATAAAAGGGTAAAAAGGTTTGTGTGGACTTTTCCATGTGGCACTGGCAAAAGTAGGGGCGTCGCCAAACCAATGACATGCATCTACACATATATGATATGTGAGGCCCCGCCGCGGTGGCTCAGTGGTTAGGGCGCTCGACTACTGATCCGGAGTTCCCGGGTTCGAACCCGACCGCGGTGGCTGCGTCTTTATGGAGGAAAATCCCTAACGTGCGATGTCAGTGCACGTTAAAGATCCCCAGGTGGTCGAAATTATTCCGGAGCCCTCCACTACGGCACCTCTCTCTTCCTTTCTGCTTTCACTCCCTCCTCTATCCCTTCCCTTACGGCGCGGTTCAGGTGTCCAAAGATATATGAGACAGATACTGCGCCATTTCCTTTCACCAAAAAACCAATTATTATTATTCTGAGCTCGCCAGAGAAGGTAGGAAGTCTTCCGGGGAAAGGTGTTTGTGGTGTGGGAGGACCTATTGAGACGCCAGTAGCTCTGCCGCCATGGCCGTAAAACTGAGCCTGCATTGAGCCAAGAGATGGAAACGCTCGACTATACGTCGCGCATGGCAGCTTTGTGCATCCGCATGTAAAGGCGAGAAGGCGGCCAAGATGGTCTGGAACATGGCCAAGACCGACAGAGAGCGTAAAGAGCGGCCGCTTGCTACAAAGCGAAATCATCAAGGGACGCTGACCACGTTACCCGTCATGAAAACCAGAAGTGGCTGACGGCTGATGCTCCTCATGTCGTTCAAGAACCAGGGAGACCATGCGCTCTGGCACGTTCAACAACCAAAGGCCCTTTCCTATGTTCGACCCCCGTGCACCATCTATGAGCCTTCCTAGATGCGCCATGACTTCTCTCGCAGTGTATTTCATCTTTAGAACTACTCTCGACGAAGAGATAGGCTACAATTTTTTGAGTCCAGGAATTCATTTAATGTTTACATTTTCGTGTGTACAAGGAGAGGAGTGGCGACACTAGGGCGGAAGACCTCGCTGACTCCTGTGTATTTGCGGTCAGGAATAAAGAGTGTAAAATAAGCATCCATCAGTAAAGCAGCCTGGTTCAGCCCTCAAGGACACGAGTCCACTTTTTTTCTGACCAGTTTTCAGCATAGAGAACGATCTCCGTAATACGTTTTGCAGTTCCATTGAGGATATAAAAAACAGCAAACGGTTCAGCATGGCTAAGCGCGGAATATCGTGGAATATGGCGGAATAGAACTAGCTACGCTGGGCACTTAAGGTCTTTACGTGCTTAAGGCATTTGAAGTAAAGCCCTTTAGCATAAAAGCCTTTACCCGAAAGGCGTTTACCATAAGGCCTTTACGCTAAGGAATTTTGACCTAAATGCCTTTACCACAAAAGCCTTTCGCCTAAAGGCCTTTACCCTGAAGGCATTTACCTTGAAGGCCTTCACACAGGTGTGCCCTTAATGAGGGCCTGCCACGTGTACACACCTGGCAGGTTACCCACAGCCCGATGGGCTGGCAGCTAGGACGCCTGGCACAAAGCAGGCTTCAGGCAAGTATGCATGTCTGAAATCAGAGAATGCGTCTAGCAGCGCCACCGCACCAGAAAAGCTCCACAACTTTTCGTCTCGCGCAAGGATTTTGATATTGCTTGAGAGCGAATCACATCAAATCCGGCATAGCGCGTACGACGCACACCTGCCCATGTATCCGTGCATCCCTGTAGACAGCCAGCCCTGGGAACATCCTACACACACACGGCACTCCGATCGACGCGGCCGCCTCCCCCGGGGCACCACACTATCCCGGACTCCGCGGACAAACAACAATCGCACTAACGACTCGGACACCACTCGAGGGGCCGAGCCGTGTGAAAACCCCGGCGTGCGGACCGCGAAACGGCAACGGCGGTGGCCACTACAGCGTCGCGTCAGCCTCTCCCGCGACCACTCGAGCCACGCACCTGGAAGAGATCGCACGCGCCACAGAGCCAGCGCGGCGGTTTTCCCACGCCAAGCGCGCGACACCACCGAGGCGCAGTGGACGCGAACAGAAAGCCGGCTCACCCTCACCCTCCTCCTCCTCCTCCTCCTCCTCCTCACCTAGTTTTCTCTCTACACCCCGCACCGGGCGAACGCGTTCCGCTAGCCGCGGAAAAAGAAAGCTGGCTTTCCAGCAAAAAACAAAGCCGCCGTACGTGTGTATACGGAGGGAAACTGGCGAAACGGGCGAAAGCAAAAGAAACTTCCGTGATCCTGGCGCAGCCGCACTGCCCACACGCGCACACCGTAGGTCCGTTATAGATGAGTCCGTCTGTCACGAGTTCAGGAAGGGAGGGGAAAAAAATAGTAGAGAAACGGCTTCTAATCGGCAACGACGGGTAAAGTGGGCGAGAAATAAATTAAGAAAAAAAGACGACAGTAGGAGATCTTGTGCTCCAATTTATAGCGCAGAGTGACGAGGACAAATAAAAACAGTGGACAGGACACAGCGCTACAGAAATTTCTGCTCTGGAAATTCGAGAATATACGTACCAAATAGGCTACAAGAATGTTCTTGCGAGATCTTACGTGACTGCAGTATTTAATACATACATATGAGAGAAGCCAACAGCCACAGAAACCAAACAGCGTAGGCGATTTTTTTATGTGCTGTGCTGATCAATGGAGATTATAGGACAGGGTTAATTGGAGAGATATGGGAGAAGCCGACGTCAGGTTGGTGATGATGGCGATGATGACAGCAATTTGTTGACTGGGGACATTTGCAGCTCCTTCTGACCCGAGGCGCAGCCAGCGATAAGCCAAATAAGCTGTGCTCCTCTTGTCTTCGAAATGTCTTCGACTTCAACAAATGATACAACTGCAGATCTGCGAGCTTTATATATGAACAGATTATAGTGCTCTCCATCTGTACTGCCAAGATCCGGATACATAACAGCGGGTCCTGCATCGTTTATGCCTAGCAGCCTTCACTGGGATCAGACAGGAGGGACCATCGTGAGATGTTTTGGGTATACGTCATCGAGAAGGGGGAGGTGGCAAAGGACATGGCTCCGACTCCTCTTCAGGAACGCAGGAAGATAGAACGATATATGAACACTGAAAGAAAGAATGGAGTTCGTAAAATTATACTGGAAAGCGCCGTCATTATTATTTTTTTTTATAAAAGAGAAAGAACTAGTATAATGTAACCTTCCCCTACGATTTGTTTGCGAGACCAGGTTTTCGACCCGCCGCGGTGTCTCAGTGATTAGGGCGCTCGGCTACTGATCCGGAGTACCCGGGTTCGAACCCGACCGCGGCGGCTGCGTTTTTGTGGAGGCAAAATGCTAAGGCGCCGGTGTGCTGTGCGATGTCAGTGCACATTGAAGATCCCCAGGTGGTCGAAATTATTCCAGAGCCCTCCACTACGGCACCTCTGTCTTCCTTTCTTCTTTCACTCCCTCCTTTATCCCTTCCCTTACGGCTCGGTTCAGGTGTCCAACGATATATGAGACAGATACTGCTCCATTTCTTTTCCCCCCAAAACCAATTATTATTATTATTCTTACACTGGGGAAACAGCTTGCATTAAGGAAAGCCCTCGCGCGCCGAAGAAGCGCCCAAAATGCCTTGGTCTGTCCCATCCGTGTCCCGTCTTATTTAATTTGCCTTCCTCGCACTGTTAAAAAAACTATCCAGGTAATATTACTTTGGGTTGTGTTTTCAAACACCTGCCTGTGTTAATAGCCGTCTAATTTCTCTATAACAAGATTCTACAAACAGAAGCGCTACTGTTACCTTTGCAATAAAGGAGTCGGTCAAAATACTTTCGGACGTAAAACCAGGGAAGCTCACTCGCGAACGAAGACCAAATTAGTTCCAAGGATTTGCCCCTGCAGATTAAACACCTTTAGCGTGCGCTATGAGGCATGCGGTAACGGGAAACTGGTATGAATTTTCCAGAAGCACATTCGAACACTTAACCTCTGTTTAAAGCTGAACGCGGCGATATCTTTACTCGTACACGACCTTCATTCTATTCTTTATTTTCCAGAAATAATGGATCCTGGAAAGGGTCAAGAGCTAAAAGCTGTCTCGACAGCTTGACTAGGCCCATGACCCCTTCTACAAGGCAGGAGTGGTTTACAGCAACAGGTAGTGTCCATATTAATTGACATTAAGAAATGCAAAGAACAATGAGTTATACAATAGCAGAAATGTGATCAAATTATTAACTAAACAGCATATGATTTCAAAATGTGTCTATAGTAACTGTACTTATAGTTTTGAACACAGCACAATACCAACAAGAGAAGTTAAGCAGACAGAAATATAAAGACAAATAGAATACATACGTGTTCATGAAAAACAGCACTTGCAAATGAAAAGGTAAACACGCATAGCCATTCATTCTTTGAACAGAAAATACATTTTCAGCTGTTTTACGCCGCAACTCATCACACATTTATGCTCATTTAGAATAAATGGCAGATTATGCTGTAGTGACTGAAATTTATAATTATTTCGAAATTTCGGGCGGACCCAGACATCATCATTACGTGTGGACAGTGTAACACGTCTTCTTTTTAGAGGTCCTAGATTCATTAAAAAATCTTGAAAAGCTACAGTGGAACGGTAAAAAGAGCGGAGCAGGCGATACGGATACATATATTCAGCACTAATGATGTTGTAGCTTATAAAAGCATAAGACCGAAACCGGACGTGCGACTTTAATCACAGCAAGTGAAAGCCCTAAACTCAACACTACCGCACCATTCGACAGAACTAATCCTTTAACCGTAACTGGTGAAAACAAAACACGCTCGAGGCTACATACATAGACGTAGAACCACCCTGTAGGGCCTCTACACAAACTGAAGAAGGCTGCTGCTATACGCACTCCAAGCGCTGTACGGCCGCTCCGTACACGCTACTCAGTGCAGTACCTCTTCGCCACGCGTCGCTGCGCGAACGAGTGCGCGCCACGGCGATGTGTCGATACATACATCAGCGCGGGAGGGCAGCCTCCATTATGGCGGTACTTAGCGAGAAACTTACGGACGCCGGCACGTGCCGCCGGCGTACGTGATTGGTCTTCGGGGCTCCGCAGGTGAACGCGATGGCGTGCGCGACGGCGTGAGAAAGAAACGGCCCACTGGATCTCATAAAAGGCGGGGGCGCAAGGCGAGCACAGCGTCCGAGGGCCGCGTTTAAGAACAGTATGTAGCGGTCACGGAATCACGAAAGGGGCATAGCTCTCCGCTTGATAGGATACATGGGCGCATCGTGGGAAGGTGGCCTTGGCAACGGCGAGCACCTAGTCATCAGACTGTGTGGAGACTTTGGGCTAGAAGTGGCACTAGCTGCCTCACTGAGTCCTCACAACGAACGGTTATTCCGTGGGTAGACTGACTATAGCTGACAATACACTTGCATGTAGTTTCTAAGTAAGCTACTCCTGCTCTTTCAGGGGCTTATGGTTGTAACAATGCAATTAGCCAGTGGCTGAAGGACAAAGATCAATATCCTGGTTAGTCATTTTAGGCTTAGAGTGCACACTGGATGGATACGCGAAATCGGTGGCATAGTGAATTCGTGTTCACAAGCTGTTGCTGGCGATCTCCGCACATCCCAAAAGAGACATTTCGTGTTCTTGCTCAGTGACAAGTATTTTGACCGAGACCCTTCGTTGTGCCACCGAACTGCATTCGAACTGTCAAGTTTCCAGCACTGGGAATCCATATCAACCGCAGCACGTATGAAGAACTAAAAAAAGAAGACATATAAAAATTTTAAAAGCTGCTGAGATTTTCTCTGCTGCGTATTGTGTACGGCTGTTACATCGCAGTAAAGCTGGGTGGTATTCGGCCAGAAAAATGAAATAATTAGAAACTTGTCTGCCCTTCTTTAGGAGTGAACAAGAAGCTGCCTATGATGACATTTTATGAAACAGTTGCAAAAAAATATATACAAACGGAGGCTGAGGCGCACAAAAAGGTCCTAAAATCGTCGACTTCGTTGTGAATAATAGCAGCGATATCGCTCGGCCCTCCCACACAGACACAAGAAATCTGTCCAAAGCAATAAAAGTAGAGGGCGGTAATAATAATAATAATAATAATAATAATAATAATAATAATAATAATAATAATAATAATAATAATAATAATAATAATAATAATAATAATAATAATAATAATAATAAATCTGCAGTCGAAATATTTCTCTCCGGGCAACCGATGGGAAGACAAGATAACTAGAAGGCGGCGAAAGCGCACGAAAGAGGGTATAGAACAGGTCACTCTGGACACCGGAAGTTGGTGGCACGTGCCTCTAACAGGGGGTAGATAGAAATGATGTACGATATGGGAAATGAGTGGAAGAGGGGGGGGGGGGGGAACGGCAGACGTCACATCCGGTCACGCACAGGACCCCTCGCGTGCTTTCCCACTCACCCGACTCCTCCTCGCTACGTGCAGCATTCGCTGTTCTTTCTTACGCGGTGTGGTGTGGGGGGGGGGGGGGGGGGGGCACCATGGATCGCCTGGAAGCCAACGCCGAACGAGGGTCGTTGGGAGCTGAACCGATCAATTCTTGACTCTTCGCAAAAAAGAGAAAGAGGGGACAGAGGGCGCAACAGATCGTAGCAGCTAGCTGCACTTTAATGCGTAACTTTTCTTTATTTGACGTCTGCGCAAAGCTCTAAAGATGTCGGGAGGAGAAACAGTTCCAAACGATTGGCTCGAATGTATAGCTCCTATGTGGTGCCTATCAGCAGCGCCTTCGCGAGTCCAGAAAACAAGACCACAGAGAAGCTTAAAAACTGCGTCACAAAAAGTTGACTCATTGTACAGAGCTCATAGTTACAGCGAAAAATGCACGGTGGTACAAGATTTGCAATGGCCAACAGTGAACATTTTGCAATGGCCAACGATGGCACGATGGTGCGAGCTTTGCAATGGCCAACAGTGAAAATTTTGCAATGGCCAACGATGGCACGATGGCACGATGGTACAAGCTCTGCAATAGCGAACAGTGAACATTTTGATCCTGCAGGCGGTGAGAGAACACAATCACGAATTAGTGGATCCGGATGCTGGTCCATCGTGGAAGCTGACCACTACTGTGGAATACGTGGCCACTCCCTCCTGATAACAGCCTGGAGGTGGGACTGTTGGTGAATCGTAATTATTCGGAAAAAAGAAAAAGAAACAGGGCGTCGACATGGAGGAATAAAGAGACGGCACATACAGGATATGCTATTTTCCTTCTCTCTCTCTTTCTTTCTTGATCCTTAAACAGTCTATGCGAAAGTCGAGGGGAAAAGCGATGAAGCGCCTGACAGGAGTTGCGAGCTTCTATTACACTGCATGGGATACAAAATAGCGAAGAAAAAACTAAAATTCGGGTATATGTCGGTGATAAATATATGTAGCAACAATTAAGCAGTGTGACGAAGATATAGTAGATGTAGCAACAATTAAGCAGGGTGACCAAGATATAGTAGTGCCAAAAAGTATTGTCAGCTCTAAATAAAAAAGTGAATTCAGCTGTGTAAACTGGCGTTATGATGTCTCAACACATCAGTCCTGGTGACACAACCGATATCTGCGCACAATCACGTAGAGTATCTGTTACGGGTCCAATTGGCTTATTTTTGGAAATGTGGCGGAGAGTTTGAAGGATGCTTCACTCCCGCCACCGGTTGGCCCGGTATTGCACTGCCTCCGGGATCGGCCTTGTCTTTAGCGCGTCTTTTCTATCCTGTCTTTCTATCCCATCTTTCAACTCTCCTGCTATCTGCACGTGGTAGGGATTGTGGCTCGGCTTGAGCCAGTGGGCAGGCCTGTGCACTTTCCTTTTCTTTCTTCCTGGCAACAGACAGACAGACAGACAGACAGACAGACAGACAGACAGACAGACAGACAGACAGACAGACAGACAGACAGACAGACAGACAGACAGACAGACAGACAGACAGACAGACAGACAGACAGACAGACAGACAGACAGACAGACAGACAGACAGACAGACAGACAGACAGACAGACAGACAGACAGACAGACAGACAGACAGACAGACAGACAGACAGACAGACAGACAGACAGACAGACAGACAGACAGACAGACAGACAGACAGACAGACAGACAGACAGACAGACAGACAGACAGACAGACAGACAGACAGACAGACAGACAGACAGACAGACAGACAGACAGACAGACAGACAGACAGACAGACAGACAGACAGACAGACAGACAGACAGACAGACAGACAGACAGACAGACAGACAGACAGACAGACAGACAGACAGACAGACAGACAGACAGACAGACAGACAGACAGACAGACAGACAGACAGACAGACAGACAGACAGACAGACAGACAGACAGACAGACAGACAGACAGACAGACAGACAGACAGACAGACAGACAGACAGACAGACAGACAGACAGACAGACAGACAGACAGACAGACAGACAGACAGACAGACAGACAGACAGACAGACAGACAGACAAACAGACAGACAGACAGACAGACAGACAGACAGACAGACAGACAGACAGACAGACAGACAGACAGCGCACAATCAGGCAGAATGATGATGCCCATATTTGCAGTAAAACAAACACGAAAATGATTTCAAAACAACGAAGCTAAAAAAAGACTCGAAATACACCAATAAAATAAACACTGATTGACTTTCTTCCGATAATATACACCATAAGCGCGTCACCGAAAGTTTCTGCTTAGGACAACAGGCGAAATCAAGATCAGCTTGCAACACCTTATTGTGTGGAATAGCCACATGCATGGACGCTTCAAAACAGCGACCCAGAGCGCTCAATCACGCTGTCTCAAGCCTCGCTGAAGAAAGGACTCCGCCCCGTGCAAGCATCTGAAACGCCACGTGACAGGCCGCGACAAGGCAGAGCGGAGACAATGGACAGTAGGTGAGAGCCGTGTCTCGGCCGCCACGACGGGCTGTCGAGTGTCGATTGTGTGCGCCGCTGTCCGGAACGCGGGCCCGCTGTCGGGCTCGTCAGTTTCGGATCTGCGTTCATCGATGAAGCGTTCAAGACGCCCCCGTGGGGTTTGTACACGCAACACTGCGCACATCCTACAGGGAACTGCTTCGCGAAGATTCAGATTGCAACGCCCTTCTGCATACCCGGTAATTCTGGACAAAAGCATTTTCTGAGCGGGAAACCGCTTATGGACGCAGTTTTTACATATAATGTAAGATTTCACTGTAACAACCAATTCATCCGCCGATACTCGACGGCATTCTCGTATTTTTTCTTTCATTCACGTTTTTGCAATCGTCAAAAGCGCTCCCCATTAGTGGCAGTCTTAACTGATCGATGCGATCGCCGGAAACACTTTAAAAGAAAGGTTTTGCTACATATCAAAATAATGGACCATCGCCTTCAATATTTCTATAACAGTGTCTTACAATTTTCCAATTTTCAAAATTTTTGCCCGAGAAAGATGAACTTGGGAGTCGCGCTTTCGCCTGACGTCGCTCAGTTCCAGCTTCAGACTATAGCATATCTGTTAACGTTCGGATGCTGAACAGGAGGACGTTGAATCTTATCCCGATCGCGGAGGACGTGTTTCGATGCAGACGAAATTCAAAAACGCCCGTATATAAGTGCGACCCGCCGCGGTGGCTCAGTGGTTAGGGCGCTCGGATACTGATCCGAAGTTCCCGGGTTCGAACCCGACCGCGGCGGCTGCGTTTTTATGGAGGCAAAACGCTAAGGCGCCCGTGTGCTGTGCGATGTCAGTGCACGTTAAAGATCCCCAGGTGGTCGAAATTATTCCGGAGCCCTCCACTACGGCACCTATTCTTCCTTTCTTCTTTCACTCCCTCCTTTACCCTTCCCTTACGGCACGGTTCAGGTGTCCAACTATATATGAGACAGATACTGCGCCATTTCCTTTCCCCCAAAAAACAATTTATTATTATTATTATTATTATTATTATTATTATTACTATTATTATTATTATTATTATTATTATTATTACGTATATAAGTGCTGTGGAAGGGCGGTGCACGTTAAAGAGTCTCGTGTTTTAGAACTTAATCCGGAACACTCCATGCACTACGACACCGTCTTTGCTTCTTTTCATTCCTAATTTCCGTCCATGACGGCGTTGTTCAAGTGTCCACCCAGAGTGCGACAATTACTGTGCCACTCGTCATCAAATATCTGAATTTGCATTTTTTTCAAGAAAAAAACATAAGCCAATTCTACTCCTATGCGCTAACACAACAGAACACGTGATTGGCAAACTAAGCATAATTCCGAGGAAGAGGCAACCGGCGTGATTTATAATCATTAAAGGCATTCGTAACACTGAGCGATTTTAAACCATAGTTTTCAACACATGCCGTCAGAATGGAGAGCGTACTGAGGTGGTGTCTGCGCACGTCTGATCTGCCGTGTTCTTCGTCAGTTTTGTAGGTGTATCATCCATTCATAACGAAAGGGAACAGACTGAGAATTGTGGCATACGTTATGCCAGTTCACGCATGTTGCCAGAAAGTAATGAACCAAGCACAAAACAACGATTAAACAGGAGAATATATCAGCGACTTTCGAGCTTATTTAAAGAAATAATGACAACGTTCAAAAAAAAAATGTGTGCTAAGCGCGACAATACGTATAGTTGTGGGGCTGGGCAACTATATTCAATTCAAAACTGCTGTGTGAGTGCTGCTAGTCTTGCAAGACTGCGTGGTACTTGAAAACACTTAAAGCTATACAGCGATGAGGGAGCCAAGATGTTTGTCAGAACCGAGCCATGCATGCATTATACTTGCGAACATATTATAAAGCTCTTCACTTGAAAATGGCCGCATTGTGCCCCTTCTGGTGGTCGACTGATTAAACAAGACTCATACACGCTGTCACTACAGCCGTATGGAGAAGCTTCGGGAAAGTGATGCTCGTACTATTCACAGATGCTAACGCAAAGCCTAGTCTTCCTGAAGTTACCCTCATCTTTTAACTACAGCACTAAGGACAACCAACGACAGCACGCAAGGCATGCAAGACCCCTCCAACAGCTCCGCAGTATTTCCCAAGTGTGTAAATCATTGTTGAAGCGAAAAGCTTCACTACGCTAGTAAACACCGCGCTTCGCGCGAGCCGGCGTATGTCGGAGCACGAGTGACGTCACGCACGGCGCAGGTGGCCGCCACCGACTCCGTCGCCTGACCTTTCGCCGCTGCCGCGCGTGACGTCACGCGCGGCGCAGGTGGCCACTGCCGTATAACTACACAAGGCAGACGTACAGCTTAACCATAAGCTAACCAAAGCATATCCATAAGTTAAACCGCAAGCATAACCATACGCTAAATCGTAAAGCACAACCATAAGCTAAACCATAAGCATCACCGAACCTTTTCGCTTCGAGATATCCAGGCTTAACCTTAGCTAAGCCCCAGCCAATTTTTTTTTTTACTTGAACGCTTGCAAATGGAAAAGCCGAGCCGTCCTTGCGAGCGCTTAACTTGCAAGTTCAGTTTCACAGGCATCCATAATTGACCTGAGTCAACAGAAAGCTCAAAATTGTCTGTGAACATGCCGCGGTGGACCAGTAGCTATGGCCTTCGGCTGCTTATCCCAAGGATCTAGTTCTATCTTGGCTGCGGTGGCCGTATTTCGATGGAGGCGAAAGTGAAAAACGCCGGTGTGCTGTGCGACTTCAGCGTGCGTTAAAGAATCCCATATGGACTAAGTTATTCCGAAACCTTCCCCTACGGCGTTTCTCATAGCCTGAGTCTCTTCGGGACGTTCAAACCCATAATCCAGAATTCAAAATGAGAATTATTTCAAGAGGGGAATGAAATCTGCTCAGGATCCCCCGGAGTCTATTAACCCTTTGCAAAACACTGCAGGTCATCTTCCTTACACAGCGAAAACCCCTTCGTGAAAGCTGGCTGGCGTTTTCTGGCGGCAGAAATAAGGAGCAGCGCTGGAAACATGTGCGGCCAGAATAAAGTTAGGCGTCTTTCCTGCATGCTTGCACCATGTGTTGCAGTCGCAACCAAGAAGTTAGGCGCAGCTGTGCTAAGCTGCTGCTTGCCACAAAAAATAAGACTCAATAAAGCACTCAGCACTGCATACAAGTTCTGTTCATAGGACAGGCCGTGCCGCCATAGTATTGGGGTTTTTTGGCTATGCAGAGAAAACGTAAATTGGTAAATTGGCTGTTGGGGAAAGGAAATGGCCCAGTATCTGTCTCATATATCGTTGGACACCTGAACCGCGCCGCAAGGGAAGGGATAAAGGAGGGACTGAGAGAAGAAACGAAGAAAGGTGCCGTAGTGGAGGGCTCCGGAATAATTTCGACCACCTGGGGGATCTTTAACGTGCACTGACATCGCACAGCACACGGACGCCTTAGCGTTTCGCCTCCATAAAAACGCAGCCGCCGCGGTCGGGTTCGAACCCAGGTACTCCGGATCAGTAGCCGAGCGCCCAAACCACTAAGCCACCGGGGCGACGTTCGGAATTTTGCAAAGGGTACAGGGGCGAGTTAGAAGCGCCAAGCGGTGAAGCATGCAAGCAAGTGACTCGCGTCATCCATGGTAGGCCCCACCCGAGCCTCCTTCCCCTCAAGCGCCCGAGCTGCAGCGGAGCGAAAATGTCGAGGTCACCGAGGCACGTCAGCGTTCAAGACAACGGCCGATGCGCGAATGGAAGTCCTGGCCAGGAATACGAAGCAGTCGCGGTGGCTCAGTGGTTAAGACTCTCGTTTACTGAGCCGGAGTACCCGGCTTCGTACCCAACCGCGGCGGCCGCGTTTCAATGGAGGCGAAACGCAAAAAAAGGCGCCCGTATGCTGTGCGATGTCAGTGCACGTTAAAGATCCCCAGGTGGTCGATTATTCCAGAGCCCTCCACTACGACACCTCTTTCTTCATTTCTTCTTTCACGATCTCCTTTATTCCTTCGCTACAGCGTCATTTCCTTTCCTCAAAAACCAATTTTCAATTTCCTCGAGTGCGCTGTCGCCGACAGAATTACAGAGCAATCTCTTTTGCCAAAAAAACACCAAGTGACAGCGATTTACTGACGTCATTCACTGTTGACGAACCCAGCTTGCTCCTGTACAAAATATTCACAGAAAGGGAAAGATGCCTGCGAATTTTTTGCGGCTGAACGCAAAAGGGACCACAGGCGAAGCACGTACAGAGCATGAGCTGGCGTGTTAAAGCCTCAGGTTCATGTAGATGGACTTGAGTATACACTCACTCTGCGCTGAGCAGCACACCAGAGAGAAGGCTGTACCAGTAATCTTGTCTGTCCTTCATCATTCATTCTTCTCCACTCTGGTTCTCCTTTGACTGGAGCAGACAAGCTATATACGCACTTAAGCCAACGAAATTCACATCCACGAGTGCCCAGTCGCCAAAGCACATACTAACTCCAATTTACTGAGCGGTTGTCGCACTCACGACTACACTGCATCGAACTAAATGGTCTAGCAAGTTGGAAAAACGTCCCAGAGTAACACGTCTGCGCTGTGCTCACGTTCCAGCACGCAGAAGCCACACGAGATGCGTCGTCCGGCGGAATAGCAGGCAGAAAATAAGTTCGTATTAGCCAAACACGATGGCCAGATCCGACGGCGCGGGCTGGCGTCCACGCCGAGACCAGAGAACATTGCACTTTTCTGAGAACGAAAAAAAAAGAGAGGTGGCCGCAATGGGCCTGCATCTATGTTTCACTGTGGCATGAAGACTGCAACAAGATGAATATTGCCGCGAATCTTTGTACTGTTTGTTCATTGTTCAAAGCTGCGGGCGCGCGGCTTTATCGCTCTGTTCGTGATGGAAGACTCGGCCAGCTTTATCTCGACCGGTCACATCCAGGCGGAGCCGATTCTGCCTTGTTCCAGACTGTTCCGGTAACTTTGCAAGTCATATCTCGAAAGTTCGCCATCAGCTTTAAACTGAGCACGGCAAAGAGCGGCCGGCATTCTGTTCGACGACCGCCGAGCACGCCTGTTGCTTTCGCCGAATTATTCCGTCCATTTTGGGCGCAGGTCAGCCCAACAAACAGCTTTCTTTTAGAAGCATCATTCGCCATGGGGAACCTGCGCTGCCAAAGTGGCACTGCAATTGTTCCATTCGATGACTCAAAACTCCCTTTGTCAGCCGCTTGGGCCGCTGCAAACGTGAGAACACATTCTGTGCGATGAGATACCCGCGTTTGGCTGACAGCATTCATTGCCTAGCTTCTCTCGAAGTAGCCCAGATAGCTGACGCACGGCACGTGCGCCTTCGACAGAGCGCCGAGGCTCACGCCAGTAAGAACCTGAAGGTGGCGCAGAAAACTACAAAGAGTACTACCCAAAACTGCTTGCTCTTCTCGCTAGGCAGTGTGTTATGGCGCTGCAATCGGCACCGCAAACTTCAGCGCAAGTTCCGCATAGAGAAGCGGATTTATAAAGAGCGGACACTCGACGAAATCTGGCCCCAGGAACTGTGTAAACGATTAGTGGCGCCACCAGCGTTAGCGCGCATGCGCATGCGCGCGGGCGGCCGGCGACGCAGCAGACGATCAGACAAGGTAGAGCAAACCCAGCTGGAGGCGGTCCTCTGCGCGGCTGCGCTTCTGAGGGTTCGGCGTCTTTGTTAGCGCGCAGACTCCGTGTTTTTTTTTTTTTAGTCTGTCTAGGTCTTCAACGCGGAACTCGTGTGGTTTCTGACGACGCAAAGGGGAGGAATGTCTTCTTGGCCAACTACTTTGAATTTCAAGCTGTTTACGCTGACCACGGCGGCCGGTGCCTTGAATTACGCAGTTCGTGAACAGGCGCGCACGCTTCGTGGCCTGCCGGCTGTTCTGGCGTGGTTCGTGGCATTCCTGCTGTTTGCGACAGTGACAAGGTGAGAAACGTTTAGTTTTTGCCAAACTACGCTGCGCTTCAAGTGGTTTCGCTGAGGATGCCGGCCGAGGCAATATGGCGCAGTTGTGGACGGTACGCCTATACCTGCACGCATGTCTGTGCGCAGCTAGCGAAGGGCGCGCCCGTGCCTTGTGCGCTTTGCCAAGCACTTAGTTACGCATGGTTACGCGTTGAGTTTTACGGGGACGCGATGTTTTTTATGGCCTCCAACAAAACACAACTTCTTTCGAGTAACATTTGTACGGTCGGGTAAAATATGCGGTCAACTTGAAAAAAAAATAGCAAACGTGTCGAAAACTCGCGTTGTTAATACGGGCACCTAAACTTCAAGGCTGTCGTGCAAAAAAAAAAGCATGAAAACCTCAAAGGCTGGAAACTTGTGCGTTGAATACCGTCGTCTGTTCCAGTGAAAACGGGCATTGCACCCGCGCATTGACAACAAAGGAGTGCGCTTTTCTAAACGACCAGGGGGAAAAAAGCAAACGCATGAAAACAAGGAGCTGGTGCGCCGAAAATTGTCTTCTACGCTTCTGAAGACATGCAAATTGCACCCGCGCATTTGTTCTCAGTGCTCGGACAGTCTGAGCTACTGGTTGGGAGCCCGGGTTGCAAGCCGTCACGGTGCCAAACATTTTCCGACCACAACGCACAGTTGGCTGTGGAATAGGACTTGTAGCTTTTGGGGGGCAGATAATAATGTCGGGGAACGGAGGAATGCTTATAAATCGTTAGAGGATATCTTGTAGTATTGTGTGTGGTGCATAAATGTTCCGCATGCGAGGTTCGTAAAAGCGTGTTTTCCTTGTTCGTATTTCGCCGCTTTCACGTGTTCCGTCTGTTCGCACAGTTTGTGTAAGGTTCATCAGTATGACACCTACTCGTAATTTACATTTTTCAGCTGACTGTGCACGGAGGTAGCGACAACCACAGTTGTGAGCCGTGTTGCAGTAACAATGAACGCACAAGAACCGCGGAACGAGCTTAGCAATGTGCAAAATAGCTGCTGTATCGGTTTTGGGTTTATATGCAGAAAAATAAATATTAATTTCACAAAGCACCTGGTGCCGTTTCTGGATTGACACTGTTTGATGAAGGCCGTGGCGGAAATGCGTTGATGGCCAGTCAAGAGCGCTCGGAATGTAATTTTTCATCTTTCTGGACCGAAAGTAGATAACAATAGGAGCCCATGCCGGTCGTAAACTAGCCGCGAATCTCGCAGCGACTATATGCCTGGTGATCATTGTAATGACTATGCCAGCACACAATGGAACCCATGTCATCTAGCCACAAGTATTGCAACAACTACGTCAACACACGAGACACCCCGATCATAATATTGCTGCGAATCTTGCAGCGATGAGGCGTGGTCATCTTGCCACTAGTCTTGCACTGGTTACACCAACGAACTGTTACATCCGAGCCATAAACCGGCCGCAAATTTCGCCGTGACCACGCCTGGTCTTCACCGGAGTGATTACGCCAGCGGACTGACACCCCGGCCGTCTAGCCGCAGGCTTTGAAGTGATTACGTCTGGTCATGTCTCGATTAATGGTCTATGCCACAGTATTATGACACCCACACCCTGGTCATTTAACTACAGGTCTCGCAGTTACTATGCTTGCTCATAACTCCAGCGGCACACCATCACACTGTTACATGATGGTCGTCTAGCCATAATTCTTGCAACTATGCCAACTCACTGACACTTCCGTGATCTAGACACAAGTCTTTCAGCGTTTACTAGTGGTCATCACTCGGCTGACTGTGCCACCATGCCATAAGACCCCGGTCATTTTGCAACAAGTTTTGCTGTTATTACACCAGCACACCATCACCCTCGTCATCGGAGCACAACTCTGACAGTAATTGTCCAACACACCACGACACCATGGACATACACTAGCGATTCTTTCCATGACCACGTCGAGTCACCCCTCATTTGAATATGCCAGCACACTATGACACTCAGTCATCTAGCCATAAGTCTTGTAATGGCTGCAGCAACACTTTGACACCCCGGTCTTCTAGACACATACTTGCAGTGATCACGCCTTGTCCTCGCTCGACTGACTACACCACCACACTAAAGCAGTACGGTGATCTGACAACACATTTTGCAGTTATTCTGCAGAACATCATCACTCCCCTATTATTGAGCTGCAAGTCTCGCAGACGCAAGACCAATACTCTTACACCCTGGTCTTGAACTATAGCTGCGAATCTTGCAGTGACCATGCTTGGCCATCCCTCGATTGCTACATCAACGTGCTATGGCACTGTAGTCATAATCTAGCAACAAAAGTGGATGCGCCTGGTCATCGCTCGAGGGACAGCAACAACAGACTATGACATTTCGATTATCGACCAGACGCGAGCGTCGTACTTTTTTAATGCTCTGGCGCTCGTAGTATATGACGTCATCACTTGCGAAGTCTTTAAGTATTCCACATCAGAGCCAACTGACTGCACCACCAGGAGTGACTCCTACAGCGGGGCTCTCCAGCCTCCTCCTTGTCGCTTCCGGAGGTCTCCAGCAGACCTCGCGAGAAGCGCACGTATACCAGCCTAGCCACCGTCACAGTCACGTCACCACCGTGCATACCCCTTGAGCGCGAGGGACAGCAACAACAGACTATGAAACTTCGACTATCGACTGGACGCGAGCGTCGTACTTTTTTAGTGCTCTGGCGCTCGTAGTATATGACCTCACCACTTGCGAAATCTTTTATTTCACATCAGAGCCAATTGCACCACCAGGAGTGCCTCCTACAGCGGGGCTCTCCAGCCTCCTCCTTGTCGTTTCCGGAGGTCACCAGCAGACCTCGCGAGGAGAAGCGCACGTATACCAGCCTAGCCACCGTCACAGTCACGTCACCACCGTGCATACCCCTTGAGCGCGAGGGACAGCAACAACAGACTATGAAACTTCGACTATCGACTGGACGCGAGCGTCGTACTTTTTTAGTGCTCTGGCGCTCGTAGTATATGACCTCACCACTTGCGAAATCTTTTATTTCACATCAGAGCCAATTGCACTACCAGGAGTGCCTCCTACAGCGGGGCTCTCCAGCCTCCTCCTTGTCGCTTCCGGAGGTCACCAGCAGACCTCGCGAGGAGAAGCGCACGTATACCAGACTAGCCACCGTCACAGTCACGTCACCACCGTGCATACCCCTTGAGCGCGAGGGACAGCAACAACAGACTATGAAACTTCGACTATCGACTGGACGCGAGCGTCGTACTTTTTTAGTGCTCTGGCGCTCGTAGTATATGACCTCACCACTTGCGAAATCTTTTATTTCACATCAGAGCCAATTGCACCACCAGGAGTGCCTCCTACAGCGGGGCTCTCCAGCCTCCTCCTTGTCGCTTCCGGAGGTCTCCAGCAGACCTCGCGAGAAGCGCACGTATACCAGCCTAGCCACCGTCACAGTCACGTCACCACCGTGCATACCCCTTGAGCGCGAGGGACAGCAACAACAGACTATGAAACTTCGACTATCGACTGGACGCGAGCGTCGTACTTTTTTAGTGCTCTGGCGCTCGTAGTATATGACCTCACCACTTGCGAAATCTTTTATTTCACATCAGAGCCAATTGCACCACCAGGAGTGCCTCCTACAGCGGGGCTCTCCAGCCTCCTCCTTGTCGTTTCCGGAGGTCACCAGCAGACCTCGCGAGGAGAAGCGCACGTATACCAGCCTAGCCACCGTCACAGTCACGTCACCACCGTGCATACCCCTTGAGCGCGAGGGACAGCAACAACAGACTATGAAACTTCGACTATCGACTGGACGCGAGCGTCGTACTTTTTTAGTGCTCTGGCGCTCGTAGTATATGACCTCACCACTTGCGAAATCTTTTATTTCACATCAGAGCCAATTGCACCACCAGGAGTGCCTCCTACAGCGGGGCTCTCCAGCCTCCTCCTTGTCGCTTCCGGAGGTCTCCAGCAGACCTCGCGAGGAGAAGCGCACGTATACCAGCCTAGCCACCGTCACAGACACGTCACCACCGTGCATACCCCTTGAGCGCGAGGGACAGCAACAACAGACTATGAAACTTCGACTATCGACTGGACGCGAGCGTCGTACTTTTTTAGTGCTCTGGCGCTCGTAGTATATGACCTCACCACTTGCGAAATCTTTTATTTCACATCAGAGCCAATTGCACCACCAGGAGTGCCTCCTACAGCGGGGCTCTCCAGCCTCCTCCTTGTCGCTTCCGGAGGTCACCAGCAGACCTCGCGAGGAGAAGCGCACGTATACGAGCCTAGCCACCGTCACAGACACGTCACCACCGTGCAGACCCTCTGAGCGCGATCAGACAGACGAAAACAACTAGAGACGAAATAGCGCGCCGCCACGCTCATTTCTGCAAACTCCGAGAGGCTCTCCAGCCTCCTCCTTGTCGCTTCCGGAGGTCACCAGCAGATTTCGCGAGGAGAAGCGCACGTATGCCAGCCTAGCCACCGTCACAGACACGTCACCACCGTGCAGACCCTCTGAGCGCGATCAGACAGCTAGAAGAAAACAACTAGAGACGAAATAGCGCACCGCCACGGTCATTTCTGCAAACTCCGAGCTCACGGCAAACAGACGGGGGACACTCCCTTTCCTGTCGCGGCTGTTCTACAAACGAGCGTTAAGGGGTGGCCCAGCAGCATATAACTATAGACATCGCAGCAGCCCCCCCCCCCTCCCCCCCACCCGTCAGCTACTAGCGAGTGCCGATGAACGAGAACGCTTTTTTTTTTTTTATGGCGTCGCGCCTTTCGGGACGTGGAGGTTCGAAACTTAAACCCAAAGACAAACAGGGAGACATCCCGGCGTCCTTTGTCTGTAGTGGTTCTCTCTCCACTTTTTTTTTTTCCTACAGCGCGAAGTTGGAAAAGCTGTGCATCATGTGTGCGGCTGTTCTGCTGGAGAACTAGACGGCAAGGGACAAAAAACAGTGTGCGGTGACTTGTGTTCCTGCTGGTTAATTAATAATAATAATTGGTTTTTGGGGGAAGGAAGTGGAGCAGTATCTGTCTCATATATCGTTGGACACCTGAACCACGCCGTAAGGGAAGGAATAAAGGAGGGAGTGAAAGAAGAAAGTGAGAAAGAGGTGCCGTAGTGGAGGGCTCCGGAATAATTTCGGCCACTTGGGGATCTTTAACGTGCACTGACATCGCACAGCACACGGGCGCCTTAGCGTTTTTCCGCCATAAAAACGCAGCCGGCGCGGTTCGGGTTCGAACCCGGGAACTCCGGGTCAGTAGACGAGCGCCCTAACCACTGAGCCACCGCGGCGGGTACTGCTGGTTAATTGCATCTCCCATTTTATTCATACCCAACAATTCTGGACAAACGCATTTTTGAATAGGAAAGAGTTTATCAGCGTAATTTTGTCGTATATTGTAAGGTTTTACATATATGAGCAGGTCTTCGGTCGGCGGGCTTGTATTTCTTGTTATTAACGTTTTTGCTATCGCCAAAAACGTTCCGCATTGGTTTTCTAAGGCAGTCTTAACTGCTCGATGCGAGTGATGGAAAAGCTTTAAAAGGAACATACTGCTACGCTTCGGAAGAACGGAGCATTACTCTCAGTATATCCATAACAGTATACTTTACACTTTTTCTGTGTACAAACGTTTTTTTGTCCAAACATGTTGGACATGCATGTATAAAACGTTATCGTTTCCGTGCGGCTGTCTACACTATCAAGGTCGTTAGCTATTTGGAGCGCGAAGGAACACGTAGTGTCAGAGTTCTCTCCCATGCAGAGAACTCTGAAATTTTAGCCGTCCGATAGAGAAAGCAGAGGGTGTGCGCACTGCGAATCGCATATGCGGGGTGCCCGCATTCTTCAAAATTTGATGGCCTTCATTACGGCCTTCCTTTTCTTCTGCGCCCAGTCTTCTAAATGCCTTGCGTGAACGGCTCCGTCAGGTTCCGTCGTCAATTGCGCAAACAATTACTGGAATCCCCTGTCTGGAACTAAGGTTTTCAGCCTTTCAGCTCGGTTGTGATTCTACCAGCGGTATATTATTGTATACGCAGCGAACTACACATGAAGTGAGTATTCACCGACGTGTATTCAGGACCTATATGCTTATGGTCATTGTACGAGTGCTAATTTTAAAATCTTAAGCTTCTATAATTGCTCGCCAAATTGAATGGATTCCGACGAAGTGTTGGAAAATATCCAATGCCCACTTCACTGACAACAAATCATTAACAGATACGGAGTCTCTTCACATGATCCAAAATATTTGCACTATTCAGCCACCAGTAGCAATGTGATTTCCGTCAGTTATTCATAGTGTTTCAAGCGAAAAACGCTGCACAGAACGCGAGAGCTAGAAATGCACAAGCCTAATTGAACGCACTGTATATCTCACATAAATGAAGCCATCTCACAATAGCGCTTGCTCCATCAGGCCGCGGCGGTCGCATTTCGATGGAGGCGAAATTCTAGAGGCCCGTGTACTGTGCGATGTCAGTGCACTTTAAAGAATCCCAGGTGGTCGAAATTATCCACATCCCTCCACTACGGTGTCCCTCATAGCTTGAGTCGCTTTGGGACGTTAAGCCCCCAAACCAAACATCAGGTGTGATCGCTGAAAGCTGTTGATGGACTGCGTACACATTACAGTCGCTGCTTGTTTCAGGGAACTAGGTGCTATTTAAGACGCTAATTCTAAGCAAAGCGGAGATTTATGGACTTGCCACTGGTTGCATGATCGCACAGTTAGACTACACAAGTATATAGCTATTAGGCACCGTAAATAGCTGCAGTTAAAACTACCGTTCATTCATTCGTTGTTAGATATAATAATATATTTGCGGCATACAACGCGTCTTGTTTTCCAGCAGCTTTTCGCTAGCCTTGTTCCCGCTGTACGGCGTCTTCTGTTTTGCGCCTGCACACATTCCACTCTGCCCAAGTGGCTAATCTTCAAGATAGTACACACGCTAACAGACAGGACGTAAGAGAAAAACGCAGACACACATTCCCATTTGTCTGCCACATACACCATCGCTTTACTAAGTTGCAGTGCAAGCTTGCGTTGTCCTCCCAGGCATCGAAAACATGCTTACTTCCGCACAGCTTTGCTTCTTTAGCTATGCTTACATCGCGAAAGATCCTGCGAAGTTGATACTGAGAAAACCAGTAGCGTTTTGTGCCATCGCGCGCCATTCGACACACAAATAACCGGCAGCGGCAGTGCGCAGGCAAGCGCCGACGCGAACGCCGGCGTTGGTGGCGCTGTCATCGCGGTGCGCTGCGCCCTCAAGTCATTGCACGGTGGCAATAGTAGCCACAAAAAATAAATTCGAGCCCTTAGCTTCTATTGGGCATAAGCTAATTTCTGCTAGATGCAAATAGCTGTAAAAAAGTTTTGCTGTACATTGACAGGAGAAGAACAAACGGTGTTTTAAACTCAGAGTGAACAACCCAAATCAGGACTGGTATTGTAAAACGTTTAGATGGAAGCGGATGTCTAGCCTGCACGGCATCCGTCTGGACGGAACTGGTAGACACTGTGAGGCACGGTTAGTGCCCATAGCCTCCGTGACGCACGACCGCCGTCGAGACGCAGGAACGGATGCACGCTCCGACAATCTCACGCAGCGGGTGGGCAATGCGGCGACCGTGATTTCTGCGTCGTCTGCGAGATTAGCGCGGCCGGGGGGAGCGCAAGGTGTCTTCAAGCGCTTGCAGCTGCATCAATGACATGGAGCGGGGCGTTAAGCTCTTGGCGTGAACCCACGCGCAGACTCCTCTCTCAGAACCACCGTAGAGCCCCCCACCCTCTTGCACCCGCAATGGCGTGTGTGAACACTGCGCTGCCGTTCATCAGAAACAGCGGCTTCTCACAGTGATGTCATTCTTGACGTCATCCCCTGCGGTCAGGCGAGGATCCTCGGAGACAGCTGTGTAGCCATCGCGTACGGTCCCGATTAACTACTCTGGCACATTCGCTACTGATAATACAGGTCTGCTGTAGTGATGACGTCATGGCTTTCATCATTCTTTGTTCGACAAGCGGAGACTGTAGAAATTGAGCCTACGTTTTTTTTTTTTTTGAAAACCTAAGGCCGTGACTCAAATTGCCATTTCATGGCAAACTGGCCCAGATTTCGAACCTTTTTCATTTTTTTTCCCTGGGCTGAAAACCGGACTACTACATAGTTTTTCGTTCCATCAGCAGTAAAGAGGCGCATGTCAAGGCTAGAAAGAGTGCCTTGAAGCATATAACCGTTACCTTCCACTAAGTCGCTATTACCTCGAAATTTGACCACTCCAATAAAGAAAGTTCTTTATTAAAGTGAATGATTTATTTATTTCATAAAAAATTTCCTTTATTGGAGAGGCCAAATTTAGAGGTAACGGCTATTTAGTGGAAGGGAATGGTGTTATAGTTCAAGGCGCTATTTCTTCCCTTGATATGCGCCTCTTTACTTACAATAACTTAATACCCGTTGTTTTGTCGCCCGCGGTTCCTTGCTCCCATATTCTCTTCCGTCGCGTGCTGTGACCCATCGCTCAAAGCGCTTTTGCGCTGTAACTTCCCTGCTTTTTTTTTTCGGGATAAGCCTTACAGCACCGCCAATCAGGCGTTGACCTCCCCCCTTTGCCGGTCAATGGCCAGGACTTCTCCTTTCTCTATCTCTTTCTGGTTTCTCTCTCTCTCTTTTTTTCACCTACGTACACAAACGAACGCAGACAGAACGGAGCCACTTTCCTCTTTCACACTGAACACTGCGTCATTATCTCTGCTGGTATAACGGCAATCGTATTTTGCCCCCTTCTCGGCGAAATCACGCAGTTCGCACATCACGAGCGTGGCGGCAGTGCAGGTTTTCATGTCAGGTGGATCCGCCCAGCAATTACTTTCAAGACATAGACGCTGTCCCCATCCTGCCCATCCTGTCTGGTCTTTCTGTGTGGTTTTTGTAAAAATTAGCGGTGTTTTATTTTTGTTACACAATGTTACACCAACTAGCCCAGCAAGATGTACTGTTAAACGAACTTTCAAGAACTTGGCGCCGTACATGTATCATGGAGGAGGAGGAGGAGGAAACTTTATTCTACTCTGCGGTTTGGGGGCATCTTCAGAGATGTTCTCTCCTTGATTGTATCCCCAGGAGACTTCTCTGTCGAGACTCGTCGAATTTTAATCAGTGGTCGGTTGCCCTCAGTCCAGGGCTCCGCTGGCCACTGCCGCCCGTTGAGCTCGCTGTACCAGACCTTGTCGGTCTTCACAGCGGTCGCTGGGCAGCAGACTCTCCCATGCTCCGCACTCGGGATTTTTATTTTGGGAACAGCGTCTATGTCTTCACAGGCCCATGTGATGGGTGTGGGTTTTTCGTCGCACCAGGGACATTTGTCCGTGTTTATTGTAGGGTGCATTTTGTTAAGTAGGCGTAGGTTTGGGTAAGAACCTGTCTGTAATAGTCTCCAAGTGATAGCTTCCTCTCTGTTGAGAGATTGGTGCAGCGGGGGATATTGTGTCATGGAGGAATAAATCATGAATAGTGACAACGCGTGAACGTAAGGGTAGCGAGATTTGCACTAGCGAATTTATTTATTTCCTCAGATAACGAAAGTGCCCTTTGGAGGATTTGAATAGAGGGGTGGGGGGATGGAAGAAACTGCATTAAAGCACAGATAACACTTCAGAGCCGTTGGCATCGACAAAAAAAAAAGAATACTTACCCATGATGTATGTGCCCTTGAGTCACACAGTAATTAAGACAAGGCGTTATAAAATTTAGAGCAAAGAGTATTAAAATCGTTTAGAAGAAATTTTTTTCAAATTTGAGCCAAAGATGATGGAAGCCAAGGGACAATTCCTTCTGGTAACCCGTTCCACTCATGTATAGTCTTCAGCAAATAAAAACTGTACTTAAATATGTTCGTCCTGCAAGTGTATTCACGCACGTTTAATGAATGTTTAGATGACCCTGAACCGTATACTATAACGCCGATTGATTATTCACTTGCCGGTATCAAACTAGGAGCGAGGCTGGGCCGCACCTCTGCCAGCCGAAATTATTGAGAAACGCAAGCTGTCCAGTTATTCCGGAGAGTTCGATGAGGGGTCATTTGGTACTGCATGGCAGAAACAATA
Organism: Amblyomma americanum; assembly: GCF_052857255.1. Taxonomy (NCBI): domain Eukaryota; kingdom Metazoa; phylum Arthropoda; class Arachnida; order Ixodida; family Ixodidae; genus Amblyomma; species Amblyomma americanum. The sequence goes on along the minus strand of NC_135501.1, from coordinate 190,195,047 downwards.
TAAACTGCACCAGAATTTGGAACAAGAGGAGAAAACTTACAAGACGAATGCAAATGTTCGTTCTCACCTCCTGCTTGCGAAGTTTGTATTATTCCGAAGTTCATGCTGCTAACATTTCTTTCTTTTTTGCACCGCTGTTCAGCGATGACAGGTACAGCGCAGTAATATTGCCCTTGTCTGGGATAATTACGCTTCCTAGTCATTTTTAATATGCGCAACCAATTAGCCCTTATCGTCTGTTTATCATGTCACGTATGCACTGGCAAATCAATGTGTATTCAACGTCGATCAAGCAACAGGCTACACTTCCTTACCCCGCTTCTGGCTTATGTGCACCTCTTTAGCCTGAAACTAACCACCTCGAACAGGACCAATTGCGTGACCTCAAGCGATAGTAGAAAGGAAATAGGCGCAAAGGACGCAGACACCGAACAGGAGCACAGGACGGCGCCACACTATTGACTTTGCACTGGTTTTCTTTCTACAGTCATGTCCGACTCGCCCAGCTCTCCACTCTATCTCTAGCGAGACGAGAAGCGAAGACAGAGACTCCGAATGATTCCATGGCTGCTGCAAGTTCACTGGGAAATGTCGTAAGGGCACCGCAATACTCTCGAGCAATTTTAAAGGCCTTTATAGCATGGATGGATGGATGGATGGATGGATACGGCTGAACCCTTTACATCGGGCGGTGGCTCAAGCCACCTAGCCATGTCTTGTGAAATTTTACTCCTGTCTTGCTTTTAGCCACCAATCAGATAACCTTCGCTTGGTTACTTCTAACCTCTTAAAATCCACTTTCCCTTCACTATCCCTAAACCCCAATGCCTTGGGTAAGTCAGCCCCGCTGCCTTCCACTGTAGGGTGAAGCCCTTTACAGAAAAGTATCAAGTGTTCAGCCGTTTCCTCCTCCTCTCCGCACGCAATGCACAAAGTGTCTATCTCCTGGTACCTGACTCTATACTTCTTAGTCCGCAAAACTCCAGTCCTGGCCTCAAACAACAAAGAACTTCCCCTACAATTATCATAGATATTTGCTTTGACAATTTCCTGTTTAAAGGTCCGGTATGTTTCTAGTGCCGATTTCGTCAGCATCCCTGTTTTCCACAAAGCTCTCTCTGTTCCTTTAACCTTTTTCTTAACCGATAATTGCTGATTTGCCCCCTTACTGCTGTCCAGATATTTGCTTGTCAATTTTCTAGTTCGCTTTCTCCATTTCGTGTCAACATTCTTTATATACAGGTATCTGAAAACTTTCCTAGCCCACCGCTTTTCCTCCATCCTTCTCAAGCCGGAAATCGCAGCTCCACCAAGCGGCAGCACCGCGGACGTTGATCAGTCCAAGGGGACATCTATGCGGCTGCGTACAAATGCGGTCTCAGTGGCCCAGCAGGGACGCTGCACACTTCAGCCGCGGTTGTATATCCTGGACCTCCGCGGCCGCCTCGACTAATAACCTTTAGCACCGGACGAGAACCAACTCCAATGCGCCTTCCTCGTAAGCTATATAAAAGGCAGCTGTTTCCTGCCAACAGCCGAAAACCCGAAGATGCGGATGAGTCAGGCTCACTTGCAATAACATCACGTATCTATATGGCAGCGGCGACTCGTAACGCTTCCGGCCTGCCGGAAGACTTCCGAAGGTCCCGGAGGTATGAGGGGGATTCCCCGAAGTCCTACGGCCATGCGGGGCATGCCGCCTCAGTGATGGGCCGGAGTATGCCGCTCTGGCAGCGGCCCCTGAAGCACTCAGCGTCCGCGATTATATAGTTTTGCGAGCTCTGCCGGGACTTTATTTATACGTGGAGATGTGGACAAATTAAAAAGAAAAGGTGAAACATGCTTCCTTGCCGCTTATTTTTATTCTCTTGTCGACGTTTGAACATCGTCTGGAATGTTCAGAATCTTTTGTTATTTCTTTGAACCTACAGGCGTCTTAACTAAACAAAGGCAACAAGGCAGTAAGCCTTACGCTCCAAAATAAAATACGAGTTGTGGACAGATTAAAAAGAAAAGGTGCAACATGCTTTCTTGCCGCTTATTTTTATTCTCTTGTCGACGTTTGAACATCGTGTGGAATGTCCAGCCTCTTTTGTTATCTCTTTGAACCTACAGGCGTCATAACTTAGCAAAGGCAACAAGGCAGTAAGCCTTACGCTGCAAAATAAAATACGAGTTGTGGACAGATTAAAAGAAAAGGTGCAACATGCTTCCTTACCGTTTATTTTTATTCTGTTGTCGACGTTTGTACGCCGTCTGAACTGTCAAGCCTCTTTCGTTATCTCTTTGAACATACAGGCGTCCTAACTAAACAAAGGCGACCAGGCAGTAAGCCTTAGGCTGCACAAAACAATTATGTTGGCATCATATTGTCGTTGTTAGAAGGCCGACAGGATTTTATTTTTTTATCTGATAGGCATGAGCTAGGCATCATGAACGCGAGTGTCACCTAGCCATATGTAAAGGAAGGTGGAACGAAAGAAAGGAATAAAGATGTAAGAAAGAAAGAAAGAAAAAAAAACTGCTGCGCATGTTGCGAGATAAGTTATCCCATAGAACATAAGTCCTGTCTACATGAACTCGATAGAGTCCAGTAGAATTTGCTTGTCGGGTAAAAAACCAGTGGCCGGGTTCATGTAAACGCTGTCGGGTCGAGTAAAATAAGCGGCAGGGCGAGTCGAGTTAACTCGCCTGCAGGGGGTAGGTTAACTCGCCTGACCCGCATTTCCAGAAACCATAGCCCTGTTTACATGAACCCGACAGAACCGGGTAGAATCAGCGTCGGGCTAGGTGACTCGCCCCGATATGTGCCTACATGAACATACACGCAGTTTGCCGTAATCAGCATAATGAAAAACATGTTGGCGAAGAAGCAAGGTTAAATAAAAGCTGGCGTCTTTTTAGTTAGACTGAGTTGAAAGTGAGAGTGTCCTATCGCCCGACATGAAAAATGTGCACCAAAATCCTACGACGGTGCACTGCATGACTTTAGTAGTGTAACATCAAAAGCACATGCAAGGCCTTCAGGCTCATCCTCAAATCTTCAGACACGAGCTCAAGTTCAACGCTCGATGAGACCTGTGAGGCTGTGACCAACATTCGGTCGTCCACTGTTGCAATTTTGCAATGTACGAAGACTCTGCTTGCGGCCATTGTTGCCTTTCTTGTTGGTGCAAAGTGCCCTTTGACCGCAGATGCATCAAGAATCGTATCTACCACAGCCGTGAAGTTGAATCCTCTATAGGGTCAATAGAAACATACGCTGGAAGCTATGTATGTATAGTGCTCGAAGCATCATTAAGACTCGAGGACGGCGACAGATTGGTACGCGTCTTCATCTGCAGATATCACCCATAGACAACGCTGTGGCCCGAACATCGCATGCCGGCCACATGTTCCAGCTTTCTGCGGCCGACGTGCATCAAGTCGGGTTCGAGCGGGTCGCGCCGCCGACCCAGCAGCCATATCGAGCGCCCTGCAGGACCTAGAGCACTCAACCTTCGTGATAAGCCAGCCAAGGCCCATAACCGATAAGGCTCTCGCGGCACGAATTTACGATTCGCCTTATCCGGGGGGGGGGGGGGGGGGGGGGGGAATGGCGGCGCGTCCGCTTTTGTTCCAAACTTGCCACGGGTTTCCCTTCTTTTCCGGCCATGTTATCAGACCTCCTCCACTACCACTGGGAGCGCATATCCGTGCGCTTTCCGGCAGTCATCTTATCAAGACAAGCTGGCCGACAGCTCCCTTCTCTTCCTGCTGCAGACCTATTTCCGTTCACAGAGCGAAGCTGATAACGTTTTCCCCGCGGCGGCTGGGCCGGTGGTTGCAGCCTGGCTGGACTGGACGCGTCCGTGGGGCAGACGGGACGGTGGAAATCTGGGGCCTAGCTCTGAAAGGCCGTCGTCTGTCGCCAAGGCCTCTGGGTCGTTGACAGTCACGGACACCAGGTGGCGGCACTGGTGTGCTGTGCGGATAGGTGCTGTTGCCGTAGGCGGTTTATGGATTGCCGCAGACAAGACGGATTGCGCTGGAGAGTATACATGTAAGCTTTCAGGCTCGAAATGAAAAAAAAAAAAAACATTCGAGGAGATTTAGGGTTAAAACAGCGACAGTTTAGCAACGTCGCAGAAAGGAAGGAAAGAAGCAAAGTCATTGGCGGAGTTTACCTCACAAACGCTCTTTATCCGTGGCGTTTATGTACTTTGCTCACTGCGTCAGTGCGGGCGTGCGGCTCCAATGTTATCACGGCGTCCTATAGGTATACATGCTGATCTCGTCAACGTTGCAGAAGCGAACAAGGGAGTAAATCCTTTTCGCACCTGTAAACAAAACGCGGGTGATGATGACGTTGGTGTCTCAAACGCTTCTGGCAGATGCCCTTCCGGAATCGTCGGCGCAGTGTATGAAGAAGAGGTGCTGGCGTGACAGCATTTTTGGCCTCTTCTCCACTTACTCAACCTCAGCATAATGCTACGCTCCTTGGACAAGAGTCATGTTTGCAGTGTATCTGGACATATGACCTGAAGCTCAGGATAACCGCGGGCTGTTCTGTACAGCGCTCTTTCTGCGGATCAAACTCGGCGTACGCACTGAAGTTACGCAAGAGACGGCGTTCTAACAGCTACGTCGTGCCTGCAGTGCATCTGGGCATGCGCATGGCGCTAACGAGAATACCTGCGTCATACTTGCGATGCAGGCTCGGCGTGCTCACTGCAGAGTGTCAGATACCTAGGAGCTTTTTCATATCAGTAGTGCGTGATGGCATGCACATGGTGCCCAGGACAATGGCAAGCTGCTCGGTTCTGTTGTGTGTCTCCAGTGATAGATCAGCGCGCACACTGAGGCTGAGTAGAACACCCAGGTCATAGCAGCTACGTCATGTTTGCAGTGCATCTAGAAATGCTAGGCTGCTCCGTTCTGCATTGTGTCTGCTGTGCAGGCTTGGCGTACACACTGAGCCTCAGCCGAGGAGTACGTCCACAAAAATGCCTCGTCCTTGCGGCGGACCTGGGCATGCCCATGGAGCAGCAGTCAGGCATCGTGCTCAGGAGCTCAGGCATCCGGCATCGCACTTCTATCAGACTCGTCGTGCATACAACATCAGGAGAATGAAAGGTTCCTAGGCGCAGTGTCGTTTTAGCAATGCACCTGGACACACGCCGGTCGTTACTTAGTCATATCTTCGATGCACACTCAGCGTGCATTCTCAAGCTCAGCAGAATGCAATGCTCTTTACACCGTATGTGTCTTTTCAATGCAAGTAGAAAATCTGCAGTGAAGCACAGGATTACGTCGGGCTGCTCGCAGCTGCGACCAATGAGCAGTGCGTACTTGGAGGACCTATTGAAGCTCTCATGGAATGCTAGGTGCTTACGAGTGCCTCTGGGCATGTGCATGGTGCTTAGGAGAATGCCAGGGGGATCTGTCCAGTATTGTGTATGTGGTGCAGGCTCGTCATCATCATGCACAGAGGCTCAGCAGATGGGCAGGCTCCTGAAATGTGCGTCGTTTCTTGAAGTGCCTCTCGACATGCACATGGAGCTCAATGGAATGGCATGCTCCTCGTCCTGCGTCGTGTCACTGTGTAGGCTGGCGTAGACGCTGAATCTAAGCAGACTGCCGGCTTCCTATAAGAGCTGCGTTTTGTCTAGAGGACATCTGGACACGCGCATGGCTATCAGGGAGAAGCCTAGGCTATTGGGCCTTGCATTGTGTTTGTGTTGCAGGATCAGAGTGCACACTGAAGAAGGCCAGGTCCCTAGGACTTGCGTCAATTCTGCAGTGCATCTGGGCATGTGCATGGTGCTCAGGAAAATACCAGGCTGCTCGTCCTTCGTCATGTCTGCCGTGCAGACTTGGCATGTACACAATAGCTCAGAAGAGTGTCAGGTTCCTTGGAGCTCCACCCAGTCTTCAGTGCATTTGAGAATGCGCAAGGGCATCCAGAAGAATGCTATTCTGCTCAGTACTCCTTCATATGTGCAGCGCATGCAAGGTATTCGCATTGAAGCTCAGCAGAATGCGAGGTTCTTAGTAGTGATGAGTTTGTAGTCTTGTGCGTGGTGCTCAGGTGATTTCAGGCTGCTCGCCTTACATCGGATCTGTGGTGCAGGCTCGGCGAGCACACTGAACCAGCAGCGTGCCAAGTTCATATAGCTTGGTCGTGTCTGAGGTGCACCTGTGCATTGCATGGCTATGCAGGAAAATGTCAGGCTGCTCACTCCTGCATTTTTTTTATGCGGTGTAGTCTCAGCGTACAATTATGCTCAGCGAAATGGCAGATCCCAAAGCGCTGCGTCTTTTTCTCGCTGATTCCAGGCACTCGGGAAAATGACAGGCTGCTCAGCATGAGTCGTGTCTACGGTGCAGGCTCAGCGAGAGCTTTGACGCTCGGCACATTGCGAGGCCCCGCGGACAAGAGTCGTCTTAGTGCGTTTAGCTAAAGCGTATTGGATCTGAGGATAACGCTATCACTGCTCACTTATGCGATCTGGTCTGCGCTTGAGGCCTGACACTCCCTTAGTTCTATAAAATGTCTAATCGTTAACAGCGGCGTCGAGCTCGCATTGTATCTTGGCATGCGCAAGGGTATACCAGCGCGCTCGGTCCTGCTGTCAGCGGTGCAAGCTCACTGACCACACAGGAACTAAGCAAGGTGCGAGCTTCCTAGCAGCTTCGATGTGTTTCCAGAGATCTTGGATACACCTGACATTCAGGAAAATGCCGGGCTGCACATCCTGCATCCTGTGAGCAGTGCAAGCTTGGCGTCCCCACTAAAACTCAGTGTAGTGGCAAGTATCTAGGAGCTTCGTCAAGTCTTCAGAGCATTTGTACTCCATTTCGTACATCAGGTGCAACGCTGTGAAAGGTGCGGAAGTAGTCCAGATGGTAAAATAAAGAGAGGCGTGTTACTCCGCGCTTGTTCTGCGCCCAAGTGGTCTATGGCACGAGAAAGCGACAGCGTGTTGTCAGCAATAGCAGTGCATTTAATCAAGATCTTGACAAATGTGTCATGTGGCAAGCCTACAGGGAAATCAGTTACTATGTTTCGCTCACCACAAATAACGCGCTACTTTTTGGTCGCGGATGCAGGCAGCGCAGAGAAGAGCGCTAGCTTTGACAGCATTGCACATGATGTTTGAAACGGAGTATAGACATGCGCTAGGGCTTGCAGAATAACAGGGTGCTCGCTCTGACGTCACTACTACGCCGCAAGTTCGGGGCCCACACTGAAGCTCAGCATAACACCAGGCTCCTCGATACTGCGTCGTCTCTGAGGTGCAAGACGGCGGGACCACTGAAGTGCAGCAGAATGTCAAGTTCCGAGCAGCTGCAGCGTGTTGGCTGTGCACCTGGGCATGCTCACCGAGCTCAGGACGATCATGCCTATGTATACGGGGCAGGCTCGACATGCACAAGGAAACTCAGGAGGTTAAGGCCTGCGGTGCAGGTTCGGCTTGCACATGGAAGCTCAATAGAATGCCGGGTGCCTAAGGGTTTTGTCGTATTTGCTGTGCATCTCGGAATGTGCATTGCACTCATTCTCTGCCACGTGTGCGGTGCAGGATCCGCGTGCGCACTGAAGCTCAGCGCGATGCTGTGCCATAGTGGCCTTTCCAGTGCACCCGGAGAATGAGCACTGAAGCTTATGACAATGACACGTTGCTCGGTGTTTGGTCCACTCCGCAATGCACGCTCGGCGTGCCCAGTGAAGCTCCCCAGGTGCTAGAGTCCCGGGAGCTTCTGGGCGTGAGCTTCGTGCTCTGGTGAATGCTTGGTCTTGCGTAGCGACTGCTGTGCAGGCTTGGTGTGAGCTATGAGGTTCAGCAGAATTTTAGGTTCAAAGAACTGTCGTTTTTGTTGTGCACCTGAGAAAGCACTCAGAAACCATCAGTATACCAGGCTGCTGGTCTTGCGTCGTGTATGTGGTGCAGAGTCGGCGTGGACACGGAAAGCAGGCAAAGTGACAGGCCCATAAAAGCTGCCTCGTTTTTGAAATGCATCTGGACATGCGTAGCTCTCTGAAAAATGCAAGGTTACTCGTGCTTAGTATTGTTTCTGGTACAGGCTTCACAGAATGCTGGGCTTCTGGGACCAGAATCAAGAGACAGTTTTGCTCGGGAACCAAAGTGTTCGTATTAAAGAGGCACGACTGTAATAAGGTTTAGGTCGCATCCTCATACGTGGACACAGTGCTTGAAATGGCTAAGTGAATGTTTCTTTTCCTAATCCGCGGTCAGCCTAATGAAATGTAATTAAAGTACTTGTCTTCCCGGTGAAATGGGGAGTGATATTTAATAAAAACATTCATTTTTACACGGTTGTCTTTCTGAACTTCACGTCGCTTTTTAAAGGAAGCATACCAAGATAATATATCAGAGCCTGTTTGTCCAGGACATCGCAGTTTCCCACGCTCGTCTCTGTGGGCTACAGTTAATCTATTTTCGAAAGCAGGCGATCCACGATGCTAATCAGTGCCTGATGTGCTGTTGGGCGACGATGTTTTCCGGCAAGCTGCTGTAGCAGTTCCCCTTGCACGCTGAGCTGTGCTGCGTGCTTCTGTGATTTGCGGCTTAATTCTGCTCCCTTTAAACGTATACATCTCATTGAGGGCTCTCTCTCTTTCCCACGAGAGCTGGCTTTCATCAAAAGCCAAGCCTAACGATTCAACCATAATGTATTTTTCTTTCATCAGCATATCATGCCTCATCCTCTCCTCGAGAAACTCATGATCTATATTATCTTGCTTCCTTTTTTGTGCAGAGGACAATTCACAGCACCTGTTAGGCATGCAACAATGCAAATTGCGTCACAGGAACCTCATGCACATGAACTGAAATTTGTAATTACAGGTGAAACAATGTTGATTACCACAGCTGGCAGACGAGCAACCGGTCACATGTGAGGCCGATGTTAAATGGAATGCCTCTTAAGTCAGCACTCCTCTTATTGAAATGTCTGAAGAATGCGGATCAAAGGCAGCAAAGAGTTCACATTCTCTGCTCACATTGCCATTGCTTGAAAAGTAACGATGCAAATGCTTCTCGACTCATGGTGGTAACGCCTGCTTACCTCACTATTTTCCACCTTGATGTGCATTTTTTTATGAACTCAGTCTCGGAACTTTACGGACAAAGGTTGTATTCCTCGTAACTGTCTTCTATTACTGGCTTCCTGCTCAAGCTGACTGTGTTTTGCACTAATTATTTGGGAGTGCATACTTCGATTCGTATTAAGGTCTGCTAATTTACCTCAGTCAGTACTGACAGCAGTCCATATTCAGGTATTGAAGAATTGATTCTGGAAGATCACATGGTGCTACATATGCAGTGACACTTTCACTTCGCACAGTAGAGAAATGCAGGCAGTGAAAGATAACTTACATATTCTTAAAGCTATGTCTCGCAGCCCACTGCATTGCTGTTCAACGAACACCTACAATACACCCTCCCATCTAACAGATATATTAGCACTTAATCGTAATTTAGTTCTGGTATAGTAAAAGCGTGTGCTGCAAGCCGCCTCATGCAATCGATGAAAGCCAAGGCCTTGATGATTTAAAATTGCGTTCTTCTTGTGAACTTTACTGTAAGGTGATTAGTTTGCTGTGTGTTTTAATCGTGTAAACCTTTAACAGTTTTGACCCTTTGAATGTTTATCGTTGGAACCAGCTTGTGCCAATCTTCTGCTACTGATGCACCAGCAATGCCTTGCGTTACAGAGGTGCATCGTCTTTTTGCGGGGCTGTTCATTTATGTAAGAAAAACGTATTAAAGTAGTAAATGTGTAGACCTCCCTTACCTCGCTGCAGCTCGATTCGGTTGGCTGGCCGTGAGGAACTGGCCGTAGAGGTTTCTTGCGGCTGGCTTTCATAACCTGCAGCTGCCGGCTGCCGATTTCTGCCGCCGTCAGCATCTGGTAGGCTGGCGCAAGAGGAAAACTGCTCCAAGTGCTGCCCCTACTGTTGCTAATTCATGTTGCTGTCTTCGTCGATAATGAACACGTATAACGAACAGCTGCCTGAAGCGGTGTAGAAAATACAGACATCAATCAGCGACGTCTTGTAAATTTCACAGCACTGTACTGGCAACGACTCCGCAGGTGGCTTTTGGCCGTACTGGCTGTCATCGGTGACGTTTAATACGAAGGTATCCGCGGCTGAATTCCGAGCCCGTGTCTCCGAGATGCGCTTTGCTGGCGCTTAAGCTTAGGACAATGCCGGCTTTCCGAATCTGCGTGGTATTCGATGTGCACCTGGGCGTGGAGGCGCGGACGCCTATGTTTGTCGGTCCTACGCCGTGTCTGCGGTGCAGACTCGGCTTGCAGATTAAAGCTCAGGTGAATTCCGGGCATCAAAAATTGACCTCAGTGCATAACGGACAGCAATTAAAGGTATTTTCTCGGTAGGAGTCTATCGTGCAGTTTCGAACACGGTCCTCCATTTCCAAGCCACAGTACAACCCTGCATATGTGCATGGAAAGCATGACTTCTGGCATTTAAATGGAATGAAGAAGGGTATCGTGACGGAACCCTTACAAAAGCTTCTTTAGACAGTCTATAGAGTGTTCATAGACTTCTGTCTATAAATTCTATAGACTCTCTATAGACTAACCCTAGAGAACAGTCTATAGGCAAAACAAATCATCTAGACAGTCTATAGACAATCTATAGATTTGTGGCCATACACTTTTAGTAGACTTTTGTCTATAGACAGACTATGAATAGACAAAAATAAACATCTTTAGGAAGGCAATAGAGTCTATAAGAAGTCTATAGACTGTTTATAGACCATTTTTATAAGAGAAATATTATAGCTTGGAGAAATTGAACGTCCTTCCAGTTTTGCTGAGATGGATGGTATGCTTATCTCCGTTCTGTTATGCACTGTTTTTTATGCTTGAATGCAAACTTTGTGTCATGAACACAGGGTGATTTTCGTGTGTTCCAAACCGGAGTGTCCACGTTCTTCTTCAAAGACAAGCGTTCTCACCATATGGCGTTAATGCGTCTACAGGTCTCCCTTCTAAATCGGCCTTGGCCGCCGCGGTGGCTGAGTGGTTACGGCGCTCGGCTGCCGGCCCGAAAGACTCGGGTTCGATCCCGGCTGCGATGGTAGAATTTCGATAGAGGCGAAATTCTAGAGGCGCGTGCACTGTGCGATGTCAGTGCACGTTAAAGAACTCCAGGTGGTCGAAACTTCCGGAGCCCTCCACTACGGCGTCCCTCACAGCGTGAGCCGCTTTGGGACGTTAAACCCTCATAAATCAAATCATATAAATCGGCCTTGCTGCCATAATGAGGAAAAAGATGAAACGATTATTGGCGAGGAGCATCAGCCGATCTCTTTTGCTCGTCAGTTTAACCTCCCTCCACATTTTTCCCCATCCTACATCTGATTTGTCCACTGTGTTGGTTTCCCATCGATTGCCGTTTTGAATTCGTCAAGCCTTTCTGGAAGGTTAATTTGCGTATTGGGGGCATTGACACCGAACCAAGAACTGCGCTGCTTAGTTTACGAGTACGAAGGGTTAAGCATAGAGTGCGTAGGACCAACGTGTAAAATAGAGCCCTAAACATGTTTCATAGGGAAATAAGTATTGAACACATTCTACACATTGGGTGGTAACTATTATAAACCATGATTCTAAACTACAAAAAAAACATCAGAAATTAAGTTTCTAGTTACGATTAATGCGTTTCTCTCGGTCTATAGAACTTAGTACCTGTTATTGGGCGTACCATGGCCCTTCTGCTGGTTGCGTGTTAATAGCGCCTTGTACGAGCGTATTATTCATTAAGCATAGGCCAAAGTCAAAATAATCCATGAGACGAAAGTGCATCTGGCAGCAATGTCCTAACGACATTGATTCAAATAGACAGTTTTATTATAGTTTGTACACTAAGTTTCTGTAATCATGCCACCGGAGTATTTATTCATTCTTGATAACTGTAACACATATGTACCTGAGAACTACATCATTTTCTTACCCCTGTCAATACTGATAGTGTCGTTCTTGAAGTTATAAGGACTGGTTTCATGAGTAAATGTTGCAGTATGTTGTAATTAACCTTGATTGCGAGCATTTTAAATGTCGAAGTTAATGTAGTAAGACAAATGGTTCAACCATGCCGCACCACAATCGTTTAGCGAAGGCGCGTTTCTGTGCTCAACATACCAAACAATTCTGGACAAAAGCATTTCTGGATGGAAAATCTTTGATGAACACAACTTTCTCGTATAATGTAAGATTTCACAATAACAATCAATATATCCGCAGATCACCCGACGGCAGTCTTGAATTTTTTTTTTTTCTATTAACGTCATTGGTTTCCTCATAAGCGTTCCTCATTGGTTTTCTATGGCAGTCTTAACTGTTCGATGCGATCAGTAGAAACACTTTAACCCTTTGAAAGAAAGATTTAGTACCTATCAGAAGAATTGACCATTCATCATCATCATCACCATCATCAGCTTGACTGCACCCACTGCGGGGCAAAGGCCTCTCCCATGTCTCTGTAATTAACCCTGTCCATTATCAGCTGCGCCCACACTATGCCTGCAAACTTCTTAATCTCATCCGCCTACCTATCCTAACAGCATCTTACAATTTTCCGATTTTCAGAATTTTTCTCCGAGAACGTTGGGCATGCACTGCTGTGGTGACACTCGCAACAGCTTGCGCGCGCAGACATGAAAGCGGGTTCAGTCTGCGTAAATACGGTATGCACGGGAATGCACGTACATGACAGCACGTGTCTGCGTCGATATGCGCAGGCGCACGAGTGGTCCGAAACCGGTACTGCAGGGGCGGACAAAGAGAGCGAGAACGAAACAAAGAATGTTAAGCATCGCGAAGACCTTAAACGGCTGCTGGTCGTAGACGCCTTTCTCGTAAATAAACCGAGCTGTGTTTCCTTCCCTATGTCAGACAGCAGCCCAGACACAGACACACCAACGTTCGCTCGATGCATACGACCGCTCGCAGCACTGACGCATATATAGAAGAAATCATCCACGCTCAGATAACGGGTCTTAATGCGGATAACGCGAGATGGCGAAGTCACAGGGAAAAGGTCATTCGCCATGCATGCACGCGTAACCGCGTGTACCCGGACCCATGAAACGACGTGCGTAAGGAGCTCGAATCAACGCCGTATGTGTGCAGTGCTTCTACTTGTACGAACTTGTACCGGCTTGGGAGTGTACACCGAAGTTGCCAACGAGACTTCAGTCGAAGCCTACGCGCAAATTTCCTTCAAAGCCTTTAGCGAACTTGTCGCCGAGACCTTTCTTGAAACTCGCCAGTCAGCGCTGCGGTGGTTTAAATTAAAGTTGGTTTGTTCTCTCTGCATGAGAAGTGCATTGTACTATCGCGCTCAATATGAGTTGCAACGCGCCGTCATCGACCGGAGCTGGCTCCCTCGTCTGCATCCTCCAACAATCACTCGGAATTCTGGGAAGAACTGCCATTCCAGGAGACGACCACACTCCCTCTCACGAAACAGCTTGGTATAACTTAAATGCATTCTATTTGACTGCGGTATTCTACTGCATCCCAACTACAATCGATATGTTCATTATATATTTCCTGTTATTGGCCCAATTTAGAATTGGACGAAATATTTGAAACTGAATTCAATTTCATGCAAACGAATTTTATGAACACGTTTTACATTTTACTATAGTAAAACGTGTTCACGGAATTCGCTTGCATGAAGTTGAGTTCAGTTTCAAATATTTCGTCCAATTCTTAATATAGTAAAACGTGGTCACGGAATTCGCTTGCATGAAATTGAATTCAGTTTCAAATATTTTGTCCAATTCTTAATTGGGCCAATAACAGGAAATATATAATGACTTATCGATGGTAGTTGGGATGCAGTAGAAAACCACAGTCAAATAGAATGCATTTCAGTTATACCAAGCTGTTTCCTGAGAGGGAGTGTGGTCGTTTCCTGGAATGGCAGTTCTTCCCAGAATTCCGAGTGATTGTTGGAGGATGCAGACGATCCGGTCGATGACGGCGCGTTGCAACTCATATTGAGCGCGATAGTACATGAAGCTGTCCTGGAGCTCTTCAAGTTCTGTGCATATCTTGTTGCTTGTGCGATAGCCGACGTGCACATTTTCTGTTCATTTCATTTATCCGTCTTATAAACTCTGTTTTTCCGGACATGAGCTCTCTTCGGCGTTGGTTAAAAAAGAAATTGGTTCCTCCAGGGCACGACCAGCTTACTAGGTAGTGAGCAACCGAAGCCAGCCTAACCTTACGTGCCACCGAGCAAGAAAGAAAAAAAAAACCCTGCTGTGTGCAGCATAATTGTAAGGTTTCACCGCTCGCTTGTATATGACATGTTCGCGGTCTTGTAGCGTGTGCCTCTTAAGACTCAGCCGGCGGCGGCGTCGTAAAAACGTGAAAGAACGCGGCGCGGCTTCTCGCCATCGCTACAATGTCTCAGCAATTGAATGCAGCGCGTAGGAGGGCTCAGGAACAGCATACGTGACTTGCAGAACAGAGGACATGGAGAGCGTCTATTGGAAGCGTAGGAAAGGAAAGTATATGACACAATGTAGAACAGAACAGAGCAGAATACGATAGGGTGGAAGGTAACTATTAAACAGCACGTCACCAAGGCGATGTACGTTATGGTATAGAATGGTGTATACGTTAGGATAGGACACGATACAGGAGAACAGAGTAGAGGTGGAAAAATAAAAGAAGATATAATATGGTATCGTGCAACATGGTACACTCAATCATTAAATAAGATATGATATGATAGAACAGAACAGGATAATAGAATCGGGAACGAAGAGGTAGAAGTCGACGCTGTATGCGCAGCCTGCTACAAATAGCTTACCTAGTCTTATCGTATTTCCGCGTGCTGATCTTTTTAAAAATATTGTGTAAAAATGGGTCACCCAATCAGCAGCTGTATTATACAGCTCAGTTCAAAGCAAACCAACGGTCAACATGCACGAAAGAAAAAAATCAAAGCAATCCAATGCGGGTAGTCGTAGCTACCATATTAATTTCCGATTACACATTCCCCCCAGTAGCGTATACTAACGGAGTTTAACCTTCGTTATATGAGAAGAAAAGGCATTGCACCGAGAATTTCTTGCTAGATGCATCATGGGTGTCTTACAAGCTTCCTAAATATACCTGAACATGCGGATGGCATAGGTGAATATATGCCCTAGTGTGGTCAAGGTGATCGGGTTCGTCTGGTAGTAGGGTTCAATGGCTGCGCTTGCTTGACGTTCAATTTACGAGAGCGTAAAGTAGCACTACTTTCACCTGCTTAAGAAAAGCATAGTGCACGGAATACGGTAACGCCTTCTATACGTTACTAATGCGTTCGCCTACAGCTTCAATCATCGTGATTCATCTCACCAATGGTGTGGGACAAATTGGTAACGAATACACGGAACCAGCGAATAATTCCGCCCGTTGCGAAGTTCTTAGGGCACTGCGTAGGCTTCAATCACTGATGTGTGAGTGTAGCTTCCCTGTATCTTTAGTATACCTGCCGGTATGCCCTTGTCTCGTTGGTCCTACAAGGGTGCAACATCAAAAATGTTTCTCAAGAGGAAGTGTGATGTCTCTGCTGTGCCACTTACATAAGAAGGCGCTGTCACGCAGCTATTCGATACATCTATTGTATACAAAACGGACATGGGTTGCTGTTGTACACGGAGAGAAACACGGCTCCAACTGCACGCTCAGGAACGACCGCACTGCACCCAATTCTTGCGGCGAGGCCCCTTACGGAGCCCAGGTGCGTCGAATAGCCTCCGACCTGGCTCGAGATGAGTAACGCCGGCCGTTTTTAACGTACGCACTTCCGCGCACGCGCGACTGCGTGACACATATCGCTCGAGCGGCTTCCTTTGACTTTGTCCATCGGAAGATTGCCGCCCCCCCCCCCCCCCCCTCGCCTCGGGCGGAGTGCATTCTCCATGGGCACGTTATACGAGCTCTGCCCAGAAGAGTGCGCTCTTTAGCTCGTAGTAGAGGCTACGCATTTCCCGCCTTAACGCCTCTCGAATGGAGGCTGCAGAGTTTCCTCGGTAACGGTCTTCAAAAACCGGGGCTGACGCACAGGAAGAAGAAAGGCAGATTTGATAGCTGGGCGGACGCTCTTGGTAGAAGTGTACTCTCCTTATCCTGCTTTCCGGGCAGTTTTTTTTTTTTTTGTTTGAATGTAGGAGCATGAAGCAACTCCTGTCCAGCAAGTTCGGACAAAAATATTTAAAATTGGAAAATTGTAACATACTTTTACGGTAATATTGAACGTAATGGTCCATTCTTTTGATATGTAGGAAAGTATCTCTTTTAAAGCGTTTCCATCTCTCGCATAGAACAGTTAAGACTCCCATAGAAAACCAATGGGGAAAGCTTTTGACGATAGAAAAAACGTGAACTACAGATATGTTGAATGTTATAGTGAAATCTTGCATTATATGAAAAAATTGCGTTCATAAACGGTTTCCCGCTCAAAAATGCTTTTGTCCAGAATTGCTGCGTATGTACCCAAATAAATTTCGATTGCACCATCTGGCCTTAAACTTGGATTTTGGTTAAGACTCCCATAGAAAACCAACGTGAAATGCTTTTGACGATAGAAAAAAGGTGAACTACAGATATGTTGTTTTTTATAGTGAAATCTTGCATTATATGAAAAAATTGCGTTCATAAACTGTTTCCGGCTCAAAAATGCTTTTGTCCAGAATTGCTGCGTATGTACCCAAAATAAATTTCGATTGCACCATCTGGCCCTAAACTTGGATTTTGGTTAAGACTCCCACAGAAAACCAACGTGAAATGCTTTTGACGATAGAAAAAAGGTGAACTACAGATATGTTGTTTTTTATAGTGAAATCTTGCATTATATGAAAAAATTGCGTTCATAAACTGTTTCCCACTCAAAAATGCTTTTGTCTAGAATTGCTGCGTATGTACCCAAAATAAATTGCGATTGCACCATCTGGCCCTAAACTTGGATTTTGGTTAAGACTCCCATAGAAAACCAACGTGGAGAGCTTTTGACGATAGAAAAAACGTGAACTACAGATATGTTGTTTGTTATAGTGAAATCTTGCATTATATGAAAAAATTGCGTTCATAAACGGTTTTCCGCTCAAAAATGCTTTTATCCAGAATTGCTGCGTATGTACCCAAATAAATTTCGATTGCACCATCTGGCCCTAAACTTGGATTTTGATTAGGTAACGAATTCATCGATAAGAGTACCGGCGCCCGCTCGCTAACTGAAGCAAACTATTAAGTTAGATATCGAGACATGTAATGATAGCTCTGGTTTTGGATTCTCAGAAATGTATCTGAAGCCTAACAATATTTTACTGTTACTAGTGAATGTTGCCGCGAACTTGAAAAATAGGCAACCTGATAGAAATTTGGGACTTATATAAATATACAGGTGACAAAGTTGTGAAGTCTCTTCTTTTTGCCTAGCGGACGTAGCCTGGTAACAAAACTAAACTCTCCAGTTCTTTCGCATTTCACCGTTTCACGTTACACAACAGGCGATACGACAGAGACTATTACAAGAACTATTTGACCAGAGCCCGAGTTTTGGCCAATTTCTCTCCAGTGGTCCCATTTCACATTTGAGGACAAAAACAACGACTGTCTTGCAAGACGGATAAAGAAAAAACTCATAACTTTGCTGGCGCAGTCGACAGGACCAAGAGAGGCGGCGACAAGAAGAGTCAAGTCTGGGGCCGTCTGTTACCGGCAAGAAATGACGAACTGTACTCTCCAAGGAAACGATATCGGTGCCTGCTATCCTTTATTTCCGCTGCCCCTGCTCAGGTGCTTCAGTATCGATGGCAGATGCGGGGGCTAGCAAAAATCTTTTCCTTCCTTTTTACTATTATTTTGATAAACAACCACTACCACCACCGGAACAATGATATGCACGTTCTTCTGCTCTGGCAGACAAAGGATAATGTTCACAACATTACTTGCGCAGTCGACAGGGTTAAAAGTAGCGGTGGAAATCATCAGCAGCACAGTCAAGTGCGGAGTTACCTAAGCATGGATGAGAAGATTAACTCTCAACTCCTACAGACCAGCGAGAATGCAGTGACAATAAAAAGATGCCTAAAGACAATGTCAATAACAGAGAGGCATCATACTGCCTACTGACAAGCCTACCAACTTTTTGCGGACTTTCTAAAAAGTTTTTGTGCGGGGATAACGGCTGAAGGCTATTCTTCGCTTTTAAATGCGTTATCATTGGAGGTGTCTGTACAAGTGGAAATGGCTACCGCCGTCTATGAGTATTCAATGGCAGGTGGCCCACCTGCCACGGTGAACACATGGTGACCTTCACGAGGCAACCTTCACGTGGCGACCTTCGCCATTACCTGCGCTTCCAACGATTTTCCCCTGCTCACAGAGACACGCAACCGCAACAAAGTGTCGATAATAATTGGTTTTGGGGGGAAAGGAAATGGCGCCGTATCTGTCTCATATATCGTTGGACACCTGAACTGCGCCGTAAGGGAAGGGATAAAGGAGGGAGTGAAAGAAGAAAGGAAGAAAGAGGTGCCGTAGTGGAGGGCTCCGGAATAATTTCAAAAAAGTGTCGATCGGCGCCACATTGAGCGCGGGAGAATTTCGAACGGACGAAGCCAAAACACGGACCAGAGGCCAAGTCACACCAGCGGAATAGTCACTTCTTTAGTAAATCACTCGAAAACCAAACGGCACAAATCTTGTGGCGTAGGCATGCAGACCTCTCATATGGCTGCTCAAAACGGTCCTGTTGCTGAACCTGTGCAGATCGACAGGTCTTTCCTTTACCTGTGCAGACTCGGCCATATTCGCACACCTGTCCTTGAAACGGCAGTTATTCTCACCTCTGCGAGGAGCCGCCGCGACCTTTTTCTTTTATTACTGTTGCGCGCCGTCTCGAACACCTCTGCCTCCACAGCGGGCTCGTCCCCCCATTTCTTTTTTTTTTCCTTATTCCTTCTTCGTCTCTTGCATTCGCCTCGCTCCTGCGTGGCCGCGCAAACGTTGTCCATATATCCTACCGGTTTTCCCCTTGCTTCCTTCATTGTTTCTTTCATTTATTTTTCCTTCCTTTGACTTTCGCGCCGCAGCCAGCTCGCAGACAGTGTTTGTGAAATAGGCGCGGCGACGCACATAGCAGATACCATGGCGGCGCAGGAGGCACCGCCCCCCCCCCCCCCCCCCCGTTTCTACGCTGCGCGTAAAGACCGCGGAAAAGAAGGACTCGTGTACCCGCTCGCCTTCCTGCATGCATGCGCCTTTAAATGCCGGCCTGCCCCGTCCCCAGAGCACATAGAGACATTCCGTCCCCCTAGCGGAAGCGAGAGGCTCTCTTTTACATTTGTCATACAGTGTATTTGCCTTGTTCTCGTATTTTAGTCGTTTTTTTTTCAGTAGCGTAAACACACAGCACGAGCGAGACCACATCCCGCACTGCGGTTTAAGAAGCGGTTTACCGGTCTCGAATATCATAAGGGCATGCTGTCCTGACAGAAAAAAAAAAAGAAGTGGCTGTGGCTCAACTTAGCGGAATCAGGATATACAGAACGAAAGTTCTGTTAAGCATGGTTAGACACGGTTTAGCTTTGGCTCACCTTTATTGTTTCAAGATTTCAGCGAGAGCGAATTGTTTCAGCGAGAGCAAATCACGTGATGCATGACTTGCCATAAGTGCAAGAGCGAGCGGCCAAAGCGCCGATCGGCACAGCGGCGGACGTAGCTGCCAAGCGCAAGAGCGGATCACGTGACACATCACGTGCAACAACAGGCGAGGAGGAGCGGCCAAGCAGCACCCAGATCAGCGGCGGACGTGACTGCCAAACGCGCAGCTGTGGCGACAAAGGTCAAGATGAAGAAGAATATCGAGGCACCCGCCAAGCGCGATTTAGAGGTGAAATCCAAGAGCCAGATGACCTTCAGACTGATCATTAGAGGTCAAATCCAAGAGCCAGATGACCTTCAGACTGACCATTAGAGGTCAAATCCAAGAGCCAGATGACCTTCAGACTGACCATTAGAGGTCAAATCCAGGAGCCAGATGACCTTCATACTGACCATTAGAGGTCAAATCCAAGAGCCAGATGACCTTCAGACTGAGCATGAGAGGAGTAGAGCTTTTCGCTTTGAAAGAAACATTTTGCAAAACGGTTCCCGCCTGCCACAAACAACCCTTGGTCCAAGCTAGCGCAAGATAAAAGTAATTAGCTGATTTCTACTTGTCACAGACAAGCGAGCGGCTGTGACGCAAGCCGCAGTGCTGAGCTCTGGATGAGATACACGGGTTTTCTTTGTGTGCTCCGAACTCGCAGGACCAGGGATGTTTGTGAAATGCAGGCGCTCAGGTCCGTATCGAACCCACTACCTTCGGTTTAGTGCGAGAGCACGCAGTTCACAGTATCGGATATAAAAAAAAACGAAGTGGAAATGTGGAGTCTGAACAGAGTTTCCGTGTACGTAAGGAGTAAAACTGTGAGCATGCATGGTTCTTATTCGCTAAACCGAATAACGGCATGGTAACATGGCAAAATGAACAATACAGCGAAGGGGTAGTAATAGAGTTCAGCCTGGACAAGCTATTTGGTTGGTATACATATGCGGCGAAAATAGAATTTCTGGTAGGAATTTTTTGTGCCTACCTTCAGCATTTCATTAATGCGCGTAAGTATTTACGCTGTCTTCATGCAGTTTCCGGCTTCTCCGTAACGAAAGTCTCTGATTGGTTCATTCCATGAAGACATCAAGGGTCACAGACTCTAATTTGCCAATCAGAGAGCACCGCTAAATTTCCGCAAAGTTTCTCGATTGTTCGAGTGAAGTTACGTGACCTTGTGACGTCATTACAACCTGTCCACCGGACTGTGAGCAAATTGTCCACCGTTGCCAAATTCAATGCATTTGCCACCTGCCCACAGTGCCTTAGACATAAGGGAAGCTGTCTTCAGAGGAGGAAATGGGAGGAGTGGGGGGAGGTACATATTACAGAGACGCGAGCCGCACTTGAACCCGCGAGGAGGAGCATGCGGCTTGCTAGCCGCAGTTTGCCCACTCCTGTCATATAATAATCCAATGACAGGTGCTGGGACATGAGTTAATGACTCATGCATACCATATAAGAGCAATGGAACCGGTTGGAACCGGAGTTTTGGCAGTAAAATCGCAATAAACATTAGACACTCATTGTACACACCACAGGAGACCTAAATGCAACCACATTTTCTTCTTTAAGAATGTTGTTAAGAAGAGCCCCAATTTTTTGCCTAAAATTCAGTATAAGCGCTTACTTATGGTGTATGTATTACAACGCGTGTTAATGACATTCTAGTCGAAATCAAGAAGAAGAAACGGGCTTGGGCAGGGCATGTAACGCGAAGGCAGGACAACCGCTGGCCCTTAATGGTAGCGGAATGGATTCCAAGAGAAGGCAAGCATAGCAGGGGGCGGCAGAAAGTTACTTGGGCGGATGAGATTAAGAAATTTGAGGGCATACGGTGGGCGCAGTTGGCAAAGGACAGGGTTAATTGGAGAGACATGGCAGTGGCCTCTGCTTTGCAGTGGGTGTAGTCTGGCTGATGATGATGATGACGATGATGATGATGATGATGCAAAATACACTTTATTCATGTCTGAACACCCGGTATAAAATGGTAAATATACAAAGAACCCATAGACGCGCTACCGGTGCTTCCGCGTTTTCTAAACATATCCCAGCCTACGGGCTGCGTGTTTCGAAGCTATACTGGGTTCATCACAAACACCGACAAGGACATGAAAGGAGCCGCGCCCAAGTTCCCCGTGCATGCACTAATTTCACTTTGCACGTCCATTACAGAGTGTCCACATCACGCGGATCCGCACCGCACAGCTGCAACCGGGGCTTCCGTTTTCGAAAACGCTTCATTATGCGGGCGTCCGCAAACACCCGAGCGGATATGTGTTTGTCCTCGTCGTTGCGTATGCAACGCGATAACAAAACAGCGGCACAGCGCTCGGCATTTAAGGGGCCCCGATGTATATATGTCTAGCCGGCCGACACACATACACGACCCCGTCTTCCGCGAACCCACAAGCACACACTTGAATGCTCACAAACAGGTGCACGCAAGTGTGTGATACTACTCGTCTCATGTCCGCACGAAAACAGCACAGTTTGCCCACGGTCTTCTAGCAGCATGCTTGCTGGCCCGAGTGCGCGAGCGAAAGCGCAGGTATTGTGACACAAGCGCACCACTTGCATGCAACTCGTGGTGGCACTGCCGAACTTCACTTGTTGCATGCAGCGCGTGAGAAGGCGTGAGCATGTAAAAGGTGCTCCATCGCGAGTAAAAGTAGCTTTATTTTGTTACTACAATTAAAACCGAGAAGGCATACAGGGTGTTTCACCTGAGACTTTATACAAATTTTAAAAATAGGATTTTCGAGTTAAACGAGCGTTTTTTTTCGGCGCAGCATTGTCAGTGGTGCAGCACATCAGAATATCGCCAATACGTGCTAACTAGCAGGTTAGTTAACTAATAATGAATAGCTAACTTTTTAACTATCACTGTTAGGCTCTTTAATTATTGAGAGGCATGTAGCCAATCGTACGTAATATCCATATCAGTTTTTAGAAGTTATTAAATGCGGTTACCCTCGGCGCTGTAGCTCAGCAAATTTTGGCTGACATCATGGAACGCAGCCAGGATACAGAGAGAACACACGCACACAATTGCGCTGAACTGTCAACTTTATTTTGAACATGTCTGATCCGTGCCTTATATTTAACGGAAGGGCATTAACGTGCAAGCACCACTACTACACAGATATGAAGGGGACAATCTCTAGCGGCCAGGTTTTGGAACTATTATCTACTTATCTAAAATGCACGCACGCTGATTGGAACGGCTCGCTCTTCACACAAAAACAGGGCATCTGTATCGGGTCACGTATCGTCCCCGTCTTGAGCGACTTGTATGCACCTACCCAAGCACGGCAGAGCACTCAGCACAAAGCTGAAAAATTTACCGGTTCTTAAAATCTTTAGTTACGTAAATGATTATCTGGTTTTTTTAGACAGCCACGATGATGATTTTTTATCACCCCTGATTTTAACTCATGAGATTCCGAAGAATGGCTCCGTTCGCTTTCTCGAGCTCAGGTTGCAGTTTTCACCAGGACACGTTTGCTGGTCTTTTGAGCCAAGGGCCAACAAGCCTGTCTTACCCTGCGACTCCGCGCATTCAAAGCTAATAAAGAGAAACATTGTGCAAGCCGCCTTCAATAACGCTTTAACCAAGTCATGTGAGCACTCTCTAGAGACCAGTTTTCAGAATCAAGCCCAGATGATGCTTCGTTCCGGGTACCCGGCAATGCTTCTCTCCTCAATAGCCGATAAAATGATCAGTGCCATGCAAAGCAAAAAGCCCACTACGTCGAACGAAAGAGATCGGAACAAAAAAACTGACAGTCATTCGGTACATTCACCAGGTTTCCCACAATTTAAAAAGAATTGGCAGAAAATAGGAGTCGAGGTTACTTTTTCTGCTCCTCACCGCCTTTCCAGGCTGTGTAGACACGTAAGCAAACCACCTGAACGAAGGACAGAATGCACAATAAGGCATAAAGACCCGTATGTTTCATGCTCCACGGGAGTCGTCTACACTATTCCTCTGTCCTGCGGCAAGGAATACGTTGGACAGACAGGTCGCTGCGTGAACAAAAGACTGCAGGAGCACAACTTGAACGTAAAAGATGAAAAATCAAGCATCTTGGCCATCCACTGTCGTGACTGCACACCGTGCAAGAGCCGCCCTCCAAACTTTATGAACACCAGAATGTTGGCAAAAAAACGAAAACCAGTTGACTCTGGAAATAATTGAAGCATACATCATTGACAACCTGAAAGCGGGCTGCGTCAGTGTGCCTTCAGTAGCCCTCCTAGAAAAAGTGATCACATACCTGTCTGGGTCAATATGATTCTACTGCATTCGAAGCCACCTTAAACCCTTTCCTCACCGATCTCAGCTCTCATATCTTTTTTTTTGGCATGGTAATTGTTGCCTCGCTTACGTCATCCTTTTACCTGCTTTTAGCGCCTCATTGAATGTTTGGCTATTATCATTGCCTCTTTTATGCCTTCTTTTACCTGCTTTTATTTATAGCCGTATTTATTTTTGGCTGTGTTGATTGCTGGCCTTCATTCTTTTCATACGTTTTTACTTTTTCATAATTTTTACCTTTTCATGAATATTTGCCATGTTTATTGCTGCCTCATCTATGCCATTTTTTCCCTTTTTTGTGCCTCGTCTGTTTTCACCACATCTATAGCGTTTTTTTTTTTCACTTGTTTTAATGCCCCGTTTTTTTTCTGACTGTTTATGCCTGGCTTGTTCCTTGTTTCCGTGTTTGCTGTGTTGGCGTTGGCATTTATTGACCCAGATTTGGCCAATTTGCGATATTTCGTGCTGGTTTTCTTCTTGTCGGGATCGAGCACTCCCTGAATGTATTATCAAAACGTGGCTACTATAGAGATTGCTTCCTTCATATCTGTGTAGTAGATGCGCTTGCGTGTTAGTGACCTTCCGCTAAATATCAGGCGTGGATCAGACATATTCAAAATAAAGTTGACAGTTCAGTGCAATTGTGCGTGTGTGTCCTCTTTGCGTTCGATGTTCGACAACTACCAACTAGCCCAGCAGCATACACTGCATAAATTTTGGCTACATCGCGCCAAAATACATGCGTTTTCGAGAAGCTTGCAGGCAAATAAACCTTTCTTATTAGAAAAAAAGCGCAAACAACTGACGGGGAAAACACAGGAAGAAAGGAATACACAGGCGCTGAACTAATAACTGGGGTTTATTTCGAAAAAAAACGCAATTAAATACATCACGAGACCAGATAAAGACACTGCTCTCAAAGAGCCGAGTCGCACGATAAAATTTGCCAAGTAACACGTGTCACATGCCAAGAAAAAAAAGAAAAAAAGGATCTAAATGACTGCAAGGCAGAACTCAAAAAATCACTCACAACCAGCCAAGGAGATGGAAGCTTGGCTAATGCAGGGCTTCGGGCAATTTCTTATAGAGAAGGCTCTCATAATCTCACGGACCACCTGATCGCCATGCCTAAACAAGATCTTCGTTTTAGAAAACATTGGCGAACATGCGTGTTTTTTTCTTACTTTTGTCGCCCCCTTCATTCTCCTTGCGTGACGGGCAGAGCTCGGACAAACCATTGACACGGTCTTTTAGGGTATTCTGGTGTTTTCCTAGCCTCACATTAAGGAACCTCCCCGATCGTCCTATATAAACAGCACCGCAGGACAATGGAATCTGATAAACAACGCCCATGGGGAACTTGCGCTGAAGTTTGCGGTGCCGATTGCAGCGCCATAAAACACTGCCTAGCGAGAAGAGCAAGCAGTTTTGGGTAGTACTGTTAGTACTTTTCCGCGCCACCTTCAGGCGCTTATTGGCGTGAGCCTCCGCGCTCTGTCGAAGACGCACGTGCCGTGCGTCAGCTATCTGGGCTACGCCGAGAGAAGCTTGGCAATGATTGCTGTCAGCCAAACGCGGGTATCTAATCGCGCAGAATGTGTTCTCGCGTTTGCAGCGGCCCAAGCGGCTGACAAAAGCAGCTTTGAGTCACCGAATGGAACAACTGCAGTGCCACCTTGGCAGCGCAGGTTCCCTATATACTACAAGGAACAAACGGGGGAGAGTTCTGAACGGTACACTTTTGTATCTTCTTAATGGTGAAACCTTGCTTTCTGTTAGCTACCTGTGAGTAAATATTAATCATCTTAACGGGACCGGAAAATACCACAGGTACCTTATATCGCCCTCCGACCTTCGTGCCAGTTCGTGCGCATATGGCACGGCCCCAAACTTCTGAGTCTGTCCTTTTTTCTAGCTTTCGCGCCCACCTTAACCCCCCCCCCCCCCCCCCCCCCCCCCCCGTTAAGAAAGGTAGCGCTTTATAACGCTACCTTTTATCTCATCCTTCTTATTTCTAAAAATGAACAATTTCATGGCCGCGTTTCCGTCCTTACGTTGTTGCTTCGCCCTCTGTGTTCTTCAGGGTGAACCGTGGTCCGCCATGTTCACAGTCCAGCTGCCAACCAAACCGCCCTTCGCGTAAAAGCCAAGTTGTAGTTAGGTATACGCTGATAAACAGCCGAACAAAATACAATGTTCTCGTTGCCGCTTGCGACGCGTGCCGCTATCCCCCCCCCCCCCCCCCCTCCCCCTGCGAGCAACCTTCGAGTTCGAAAACAAATGACGTGTCGATCATACGTTGCGATGTCACTAGGTCAGCGCGTGAGGTTGCTCGCGGGGATGGCAACGTGAGCGAGCGAGCAAGCCAGGAGTCGAACGGGCACGATACCGGCGGCGTTCGCGCATGTGTGCATGCTCCAAGCAGCGCGATTAAAGGGCGAAAACGAGCAAGATTAGACAAGGCACGTGACGCTGACCGCGACCAACGTCCGCTTGGGAAGAACGCTCCAGCTGTTTAGCGTGCCGAAACATGCCCACGCAGAGTGTACCGCCGTGCCAACGAGAAGGAAACGGAAGCCACACAGGAAAGAAGTCTTGCCAATCAGTGACTCATGTTCAGTAAACTGATAAAAGGTGCTTCTTTGCTCTGTAAGTCACCACTTGCTTGATTAAAAAACGCTTGCTACATTTTTCTAAAGCATACAAATTTCAGCAAGAGTTGTTGCCGGGCTAGTCGGCTTGATACTTGAAATGCCATCAGAGGTTATGCGCATAAGAGACGACACGAAGAGAGAAGACGCGACAGGAGGAGCGCAAACTAACAACTAGTTTATTCAGAAGCTGATGCCTCTGAATGTAAGACATGTAGGAGCATAAGCGGCGGATACACCCACAGCATGCCTGGTAACCGTGAAGCACCATCGTATCGTCAACGGTACGTTTCTCGCCTTATACAGAAGCGAGTCAGTCTTTTTCAAATACGTCTTGTGGGGTATGGTGGTGTTTCGCATTTACCAGGCATGCTGTGGGTGCATCCGCCGCGCATGCGCCTACATGTCTTATATTCAGAGGCGTCAGCTTCTGAATAAACTAGTTGTTATAGTTCGCGCTCGCCCTGTCGTGTCCTCTCTCCTTGTGTCGTCTCTTATGCGCATAACCTCTGACGGCACTTCAAATACAAATTGCACCGTTACTGTAGCTGGTGTGTAAGATATGGTAGCGGACATAAACATTACTTCGCAGGAAATATGCGTCAAATATTAGCGGCAACAACAACGCTACGCCCTACGGGGCGACCTCAGCGCGATGACTCAAGAAGAGCAAAGGATGCAGCTTATCGCGGCTTAGGCCTAAGGGCAGGTCCGCTGCCTCGCGATAAGGACCTCACCAGAGCTTTTTCTGGAAAGGCCAAGTGCGCTGGCCGCCGGGATACTTTTCTTTCTCGCGGTCGTGCATTGACGACAGCAGTAGGCTTGCGTGCAGTTCGTGTTCCACCAATGGCATAGATTTTTTCAATGCGATAACATTAGGAGGATCA